>NC_056746.1:1200015391-1200027891 GCF_019279795.1 Protopterus annectens | reverse complement strand
GTTATGCAGCAGTTTCTTTTCTGACTGTTAGGAGCTAATAATTTATGAACTCTGTCTATTCAACTTTTAGAAGTACCTTTTGAACTGGAGGAACTGGAAGAAATGTCACATTAAGCACTGATTACACAGAAGTGAGAAGGCATCTAATTTTGATGAATTTGCTTCTGGAACCTTCCAGCTGCACTTCTGAGTCATGTGCAGTTTGAGGGAAGTCAAATTAGTCTATAGGTAGATTGCTTCATGGCTCAGTAATAGACCTGGATTTCTTTTACGTAGCATCCATTCATTTCCTGCAGAGATCCACCCACTAAAGAATCTGCTGTCACATTTAAATGACCTGGAAAATGAATCGATCTGTACAGCTCTAGAGAGAGAGAGAGAGAGAGAGAGTGTGTGTCCTCTTTTCTCTGTTCACATACCACATGTTGGTGGTAGTCTTGCCTCTCTGAGGTATACTAAACCTGGTTGCAAAGACCTATGTATAAACTTTACCTAAACTGTTTACTGACTCGTTGTGTGGTACCATATTTAATGATGTGCTAAAATTCATGTAATTACATCTCATTCTGATGTGTTAACTTGGCTACCCAGTTAGATAATGGCAGTACAGTTATCTGATATGATCTTCTGGTAAAAATATGCAGTCTTGAATCATGTGCCAACTTACTTTTGTGTATTTTAAAGCTATGCCTTTCAGCAGTGATTCTACTCTCTATATCTGCATTCACAGTGACAAGTTATTATTTCCAGCATTCGTTTTGTTCCCAGATGAGAATGGAAGCACACATGCTGTCTTACAGTAATTAGAATTGTCCTGGCCCCCTTTTTAAATAAACCACACTGGGCACATAAAGCCATTTGCCAACCTTTATTGAATATAAATAAATAATGAACTTTATTCACAAAAAACGCAACAATTATCCTCATTAGTAACGATCTCAGGCCAGCATACCTACTCACCCTGGATGATTAAACCTCAGGGCAGCATACCTACTCACCCTGTTAACTCCTCCACTGAGGCAGCGTACCTACTCACCCACCAACCTTAAATAGGCAGCGTACCTGCTCACCTCCTGACAAAACAACCATTAACCAACGAATTCTCCTTTATTCAAATAGTGTCCAGCAGCTCAATCACCCCTCCATGCAATGCAGGACCACCTTCCTTAGAGGGAGAACAGAAGAGGACAATTCTGTCTCTCTTCTCTGCCTTAAACTACCAAAATCTTCAATCCCAAAATCAGGGAGGGTGGGAGGGCCACCAACTCACATCAAAGTGTGCTTACTTCCTCTAAGCCCTACCACTTAAGCCTGTTATAAGTCCCTCTCTCACCTACATCACTTCCCCTAACCTCTCTTTCTTTTTAACCCTTTAACTGCTACACCCAAATCCTACTAAGTAACCTACCTACCAAACTCAAAACATTAACTACTACAGCTACATCACTCCCCCTCTTACTACCTGTGCGTGGGACCGGGACAACTTAGTTTGTCCCAAACTTCTTTTGTCCTGGCCCCCCTTTTAAATAAACCACACAGGACACATAAAGCCATTTGACGACCTTTATTTAATATAAATAATGAACTTTATTCACACAAAAACAGCAATTATCTTCATCAGTAACGATCTCAGGGCAGTGTACTTACTCACCCTGGACAATTAAACCTCAGGCAGCGTACCTACTCACCCTGTTACCTCCTCCACTGGGGGAGCATACCTACTCACCCACCACACTTAAATAGGCAGCATACCTGCTCACCTCCTGCCAAACCAACCATTAAACAATGAATTCTCCATTATTCAAATAGCGTTCAGCAGCTCACTTACTCCCCCTTGCAATGCAGGGCCACCTTCCTTAGAGGGGGGGGACAGAAGAGGACAATTCTGTCTTGCTTCTCCGCCACCAGTCTGATCGCCAGGCTGTTCCCTCTCCTAAATTCTAGTATCCACCAAACCCTCTAAAAACAGCTTCAAATGAAGGTTAAACAGATCCAACCCCACCTCGTTTAAATGCACCCCATCCATTCAATACCAGACATCCTCTCCATCTCCAAAATCTCTATTTTCAATAGTATACATCCCCAAAATTCTTAATTGCCTCACCAATCTTTTGTCAGTAAACCTCCTGATCCTTTCAATCGCGCTATAACTATAAGCATTCCTCCAACACAAACGAGGAATCAACTCTGACCAAACAATATCCATACCCGGGTACAATGTCTGCAATCTCAACAAATCCTGTAGAATAATATCTACTAATTGCTTCTTAGAAATAATTCCAAGATCATTTCCTCCCAAATGAATAACTAATATGCGAGGACACTCTACACTCAATCTAACTTGTTCAAATTCATAAAACAACCTATCCCACCTAAGACCCCTAACCCTATGCCAAGTCACTGACCATCCTAAATGGGATGAACCCAAATTTTTCCCATCTTCTCTAACTAACGCATGCTTCTACACCCAGTGGATATACGAATGTCCCAAGATGACAATCTGCCTCTCTAGAAAAGAAGAAAGGAAAGTCATTAATCAGTCCAACAACTTTATCTAGTACATGATAAAAATGCATTTGAAGACCAACTCCTCTCTTAATGACTTCAGTAGAACTGCCTTCTCTAGCTAAATGTGAAGCCCTGCCAATTCAAAAGGAGTGAGCTGCAAACCTATCTGCTGGAAATCCCTTGCAACTTAAAACCATCCTAATCAAACATATGAATCTGCTACTTGATACAACCTTCCTATCCACTGAACAAAAAATTAATTCAGATACACTCACCATCCACCTCCTCCTGAATTCCTTGGCCCACATTACTGGACAAAGGCTAGCATTCCTGTCAGTCTTAAGCACCACCAGTAAACCTTTACTGAACTGATCTGTCTTACTCTTCCGCAACAAAATAGTAACCTCTCCCTCACCTATGATAACGTCCTTCCAACATAAAGAGCCTAATAACTCAGAAACATGGAAGGTGCCAAAATATAGCCATGAAGACAGCATACCCCACATGAAAAATAATCCAAGGACCCACCTTGTAATAGCCCTAACCCTTTAAACAAAACTTTCAATACCGCCTTTGTAAGTGTCATTGCATATCCCTGTGTTCCCCAACCACTCTCCCTCACCCCCTCAACATCCCCCCTATTGTCCATGACTTTGTAAAATCCTGCAATCCCGCTACCTTGTTTTTAGTTTAATTTAGTTTTACAGTAATAGACCAGTTAGTTTCCAACAATGGGGGGGGGGGGTCCTGAATCATTGTTGCTGGAATTTAAGGAATTGTTATGGCAGCTAGAATCGGAAGCCTACCACCACCCAGGCTTAAATAGTATGTTGTCCATCTCCAGTGTATTGAAAAGAAGAAGTTTGGAAAGGTAGAATTTTATTAAGGGGGTTTTCATTTTAACTTTCATACATAGTTGAAGGTATTTATCAGTCATGTGTTTAATTCATTTATAAAGATTGTCACTCCATTATTTATCATTCTTCATTTTTTATTCTATTAAGGTTTTTGAAATGAATTTGCGCATGTAGTTTAAACATCACAGAAATTTTTCCATCATTAGCTCTGTTATTTGTAGCTAGACTGGTATTGTGTCAGTACCTAACGCCACTTCAGCGTAAATATAATATAATATAAGGTAGCGGCTGTTTGGTTTGCCAGCCCTTGCTATTAGAGTTTTTTTAAAAGTTATATTTGTATAGTGGCATGTGGTAGGTTATGTGATTTTATATTACATTTATTCAAATTTTATTTTTTGATGGAAGGAGAACGTGTTGACATCATGTGATTTCAGTTTTGTATTTTAGTACGCCATGCTAGTGGCACGATATTTTACATTTCTGAAGAAGTTGGTGAGGAGTCACCGACGAAAAGCTTTACTTGTTTGTGGCTTAAAATAAAACAAAACTTTTCACCGTATTTGCACCAGTTGGACTTTGGATTTTAAATTATTTGTTTCATGGTGGATCGACCTCTTGGCTTCTTTTATTGCAGTTTGTCTTTGTTATTTTGGAGTTGCTAAATAATTCCGACCACCCAATTATCCCACATCCTGGGGTGAATCTTACCTAGCCTTTTCCTCCCCAAAGATGCTAAAGCCGCCAACAAGTCCTTACTAGTAGCCTACTCCATTTCCACTAACCGCTGGACCCCTTCTGCATCGATCAACTCAAATGGATCGACATATTGTCCTTTCCAAATTTTTTCTTTCACCAACCCCAAAATATGTGGAGTCAGAAAGACCACTCCTGCCTCTTGTACAAAGGCTTGGGTGGCTAACCAGTCCCCAGGCCACCACCCAAAGTCAGAACCTACATCCGAGTCTAAAACCGAACTGCCCCCCGGGCCTACACCACTCCCAGTTGCATCCCCAACCATGTACCTGGATCTCTCAGCCAGCTCTCTGTGAGCACCCTCTATAACTTGCCATCCCCTCCCAAGATCCCCGCCTAACAGTTCCCTTTCATCTCCACTCCCCCCCAAGATCCTCTCTACTCACTTCCCCAGCCAGCACTGATGAAGCAAACCATTACCTGCACCTCTGTCTTGAGACATACTGAGAGCCGATGTCTCTACTGCAACCACCTGCTTTGCTTTCTGCTGCCTTTTCCCCTGGGCTGGGGTTCTCACCATGGTACATCACCTCTTCTGTGCTGGAGCCTGTTCCTGTTCTGTTACTGACTCGGATGTCACCATCTCCTGAAATAATTCCTCAGCCTGGGCCACAATAGCTTGCCACCTCTGACATAGTCCCGGTAAGTTAGCCATCTATAAGAAAAGAAACACATGACATTAGTACCTCGCCTTGGACAGCGATGGCCTATCACCTGTTCCTGCACCCTACCTCCCCTACCTGATTCCCCTACCTACTCTACACTTGTCCACCTCTGCCAAGAACTGTTAACAAGGCCTAATTAGTGGTATGACAAACAGGAGCTGTAAAGTCCCCCTGCAGCTATCTCCTATATGCTCTCTACACCCCTTTTAACAGGACTTGATTCCAGAACCCGGCACTATAGTCAAAGCAATTACCAGCAAGACTACACCACTCCCAAAACCTGACATGATGGGGGAACCAATAGGGACAGATGTTAAATATTGCTCTAACTTCCTTAGGAAGTTCTTAGGTATACGTCTTTATAGGTGGCTGCACCGAGGCACTAGAATGGATTTTTATTTTAAATAAAGTTTAAACAAAATGGTTGTAAGATACCTAGAACATTAATGGAATAATGAGTCTTGCCTTAGCATGAAGTTCTGGAGTATGTGGAGTCTTAACTCAATTGTCTGCCCTTTTGTCTGACTTCCCACTGGAACTGTTTCCTCAGTTTTATCCAGGGATGAGCTTGCAAGTGTCTCCTGTTTAATTGTATGCTAGCAGTTGTGAAGAAAATATACTGTTTTCTCGGCATTTAGAAGTACCTCACTTCCTCTGCCCCTAAGCCTATGCTCCATTTAATGAAGCTGGTTAAGGGATTTTGCTGGTGTATATATATATATATATATATATATATATATATATATATATATATATATATGTATATATACATTTTTATTTATTTTTTTTTTATAATTTAAAAACCTAGCAAACCCACCATGCTGAGCGGTACCTCCAGACCCCCATAGCTCTCCCTGCTTTACAGGGAAAGTATGCACTGGTTCACTGCAATGGCCGATGCCTCCAATGCGCATGCACGAAGCAATGACAATGTTCGGACCTCCCCCCACCTGTGACACATAACCGAGACAACGACTGCAGAATTAAACCAAACAACCTCACAAACCCACCAGGGGGAAATTAAGGGATCTCCAACCACTAAAACCCTCACTGCATGTATTGTAGGACAAGAACCCACCATAGCTGCCAACAACAACCACAGGACGTACCCCGACCAGGCTGCTGAGCCTCAGGCCTGCAACCCGACCGCATGGCCTTACCACCCCCCCCTTTGGAGTTACAAGACTGTGACTGGACCACGAATAACCAGCAACCACCACCGCACCACCAGCAATCCTCCACAGTACCCCCATGCACCACCAGACCACCGGGGAACCATGAAGCTGAAAGCCACGCCACCAGGTAAGCCAAGCACCACACTCCAGTCGTGCACCACACACCAACCCCATGCAGCTAATGTTAGACACAAACCCCACCACTTCCATAGCCTCCCTGCCTCATCCCGCTGTTCCAATACCTACTATTGTTCACTACCCACACCCCCTTTTAACCCAAAGACCCCTTAACCAGCAAAAAAAAAACATATCTAACTGCACCTATCTCCTCTCTCCCACACATGCCATCCAAGGCCTACCTGAATCCGCGATACCTACAGGTCATCTGGATGTGATCTAGTTGCTACTCCACCAACTCACATCAAAGTGTACCTACTTCCTCTAAGCCCTACCACTTAAACCTGCTATAAGTCCCTCCCTCCCCTACATCACTTCCCCTTAACTCTCTTTCTCTTTAACCCTTTAACCGCTACACCCAAAGCCTACTAAGTAACCTACCTACCAAACTGAAAACATTAACGCCTACAGCTACACCCCTCCCCCTTACCACCTACGCATGGGACCGGGACAACTTAGTTTGTCCCAAACTTCATTTGATACCTTCTCTTCCATGAGTCAAAAAAAGAGACAGTGGTATTATGAGTTCTCTTTGAACTCTCAGGTGAAGCCCAGGAAGCACCATTGATTTGTATATATTTGATTTTTTTTTTCTTTCAGGAAAACTTAATTTAGGTCAAATTTTACAAAGTATTATATTTGGGAAACAAAAACTCAATGAAAGCAGTACAATCAGAAGAGAAGAAATAGAACATGCAAATTTCTAAGGTCTGGAGTACCTGAACTGGTAAAGCTAAATGTAAGTAAGTAATTGAAAATAAAAAACAAACAGCCATGAAGTTAGCTGAAATACAGGGAAGCTGCTCCCCCCTTCACAAAGCATCACCCATTCTACATGTAGTGTAGGTCTATAAATCTCATCACTGTAAGGACATCATAATAGAAGCAATTCAGAGATAAATAGAAAAGAGTTGACTTATGGCCTGCATGAAACCAAATAACAGAGTCAGTTTAAACAAAGCCATTACCTATAATCTGGAATATAAAAGGCAGATGAAAGAGAACTATAGGAATGCAACTTAAAGGGACAATCTCAGTGTCTAAAATTCTGACCAAAAGAAACTTGGCCTGACACCTCCCAGTTGTCACCACCCACTTACCATGTCATCACCAACCCTACTCCTGGTTTCAGTTTACGTTATGCAGCTCTGTTTTCATTCTCTCTGGCGCACTGAATTAACAATATTCAGGTCCTGTCAAAGCTTTCAGTCCGCAGTTACTTGTAAACAATAAGGTTATTACATTTTTGTTTGTGTTTGTGGTGGGAGTGGTTAGGAAGGCTCTCAATGTTCACTTTTTAGGAACTTATCAAAAAACGTACCTTAAATGTGCAGTTTTTTATTTCCTTTATTTATTCTGCATAGAATAACTGCGAGCAGTATAGACAAAAGAATACAGTTTAGTGAATTCATACTAAATCTTAGCAGTTTATTGACATATTCCCTTACTCCATAGTAAAGTAGTTTCAGCATTAGTATGTTTAACTGTCATAGGTTGCTGTACTGTACAGCCCCCATTGTGGCTGTAAGTTTTGGACTTCATTGTTTAAAATTAATCTATGGCCTGCGTCACACACTTTTTTTTTACAGTGGGTCAGAAAGCCATTACACTTGATTAGTATTCATAGATCAAAAAAACAAAACAAGAAAAAGAAGACTGCTTGCATCATCCTGATGCTTCCTACAGAGCAAGTGGCAGTTATGCATACCATCACAGCACTTAGCTAGCATTCATAAAGCCACACAAAATTAAATATGAAATGAAAAAAAAACTCTGTTTTTTAATGTTTTAGCTTTACATTGCTTATATGGGTTCCTGCAATGTAGTAGCAAATGAGAGCATAAAATTCCTGAAAAGCTGCTTTTCTCTGAGGATAAAAAGCACAGGCAAAACTAATGAATGACTCAGAGAGAGGTGTTGTGAGTACAACTACAATCTGAGCTGGAATTTGACTAAGACCACTGAAATGTCCTGTAAAAACCCCTCCCCCACCCTCCCACTCCCATACCCAAAAACTGAACATGTATGTAAACAATGACTGGAATCAGAACAAAAAAATCTCTGGGACTGTCCATTTAAGGGAATTATTGAGTGGGTACTCTTTTAATTTAAAAGATCTGCAACTAAGGCACAATCTGATGTTAGAAGGCAGATCATGGGAGAAATAAACAAGTATTATTTAACAAAAAAGTGTAGTAGATGAGTGGAACAGCTATCTACAGAAGTAATGGAATTATTAATGGTAGCAGAATTCAGAAATACTTTGAAATCCCTAAGCTAGTTCACATGAGGGTGTGAGAAAGTAACACATAAATAAACTCTGCTATGGAACTACTTCAGGCCAACCACTAATACTTAGTTGACTGGAAAAACAGAGGATCCAAGTACTTCTTATTGACTGTTGCAGTCTATGCTTCATACTGGAATCACTTGTTTCTAAAAGTAAGCCTCAAGAACTGTGCAGTAGAGCAAGTGAAAACTAAGTTAATCAAGCCCACACGCTGCAGAATGTGGATCTGATGAATGAAGAGGGAAGTCAGTAAGGTACTTGTGTATTGTAATAATGTTTTTCTGCAGCAAAGCAAAAAGGCATTAAGAAAGGAATGTGCTCTGTATATTGCTGTACCTCTAATGTAAGCAGAGCTTCAAAGTTCTCTTTGGTGTGGTACACAAGAACTACTGTTCCATCTATCCACAACACATTTTTCCCATTTTTATACATGAGGACAGGGTGTCACTTAAACAGTGACAATGCTCACACCTGCTGTATGTCTTTGTAATGTGTGAGGAAACTGAAGCAGATTAGGGTTGCCACCTTTTCAAATGCCCAAAGTGGGACATTTTTGGTACAAATGTCATATATGGCATGCTGAAACACACCCATGGCCAGTACAAAGGACATCACTTTTTGCCTAAATAAAAGTTTATTCTTGTAGCATTTTAGCTGCTTATTCTGTTTCTTATAACATTTAGGTGTTTCAGATACAGAATAACTGTTTTATGTAACTATTACATAAAATATAGGAAATAATTTTGTCCTAAAATCTCATGACATTTGCCATTTTTACAATTTTTTTTGCAGGACACAACTGCCCAAAGAGGGACTGTCCCTCGCAAAGTGGGACAGGTGGTAACCCTAAAGCAGATGGAAAAATAACATGGAACACAGGCAGACTCTGCACAAAAGGCATCCCAGTTGAGAACTGAACCAAAGAACCTCTTACTGTGTCCAACAGCACTACCCACTGTACCATTGTGCCATCCTAACTGAATTTCAATAATTTGTTAAGCCTTCTTCTGCACCAGCATCATCACTATTAGAAATACATATTCCATGTTCAGTTCATGAAGTAGGTATTCTATTAAAAGACAGAAGGAAATACCAAGGAAATTAAGAAAAACATCAAAGAATCACACACAACCATACTATAAGGGGCATTTGTTGGATTTAGTCCTGGTGAAAATTTAAAGCTCTGCTTTCTAAGCTCAAAAAATAACTGAAGCAGAACTTACGGGGGTGTTAGTGTCTTTTCAGTGAAGTGCAGAAAATCTGCACAGAAACAAAGATTTTCATCATGGCATCAGTCTACAATATTACTGTATTACAGTATGTGTGAGCAGCAATTTATGAATCAAAAAAGACAAAACAAATAACTCGAATTTCAATATGGTATAGGATGTTCTAATGCTGTATTGCTTCTGAATGGGTGTCAGATCTAAAATAATTCTTTCTAGTGCATATAACTAAAGTTAATTTTGCAAAATACCATGTTTGCCTAAAACTGTCTTGCTATCCTTACATTTTTGGCAATAGTTCATTTGGAAAATCATCCTGTCTTGTCAAAGGATGTAGTTATGACAGAACCAGAGGAGCTATTGAATCACAGCACAGCACAGCATACACAGCCTATTGCTATTGCATATCTCTGCCAAAGAATTCCTAATGTAAATGACACCCCTGATCAGCACATGAGTACATACAGCCTCCCCCTCATTAGGTTTCATGACCCTCTTCTTCACGTGCACCTGGACTTAATACTGAAGCATAATGAGCTGTGAGACGCATGCAGAACAAAAGTGTTGAGAAACAATTAAACACCTGCCAAAGGATAAGCCTTGCCGTATAGGATTTGGGAACTGTTGTGATATAAACATAAAGCAGTTTCTTAAACATTTGTACATTTCCTCTTAGTTTCATTTTATTCCTCTTCCTATTTTTAAATATATCATGGCAGGCAAGGCACCCGTCTCCATCTGTCTTAAAAATGTGTGTGCTGCTGATATAGTCCTAATGTTGATTAAGCTATACTATTGTCATTTTTAATTTCCACATGCAAATGTGTGTTGCAGCTGGATATAGTATGTCATTTTTGTTTTGTACTCATGCCACTGTATACTTTCTGTCATTTCTCTTTTATTACCATACCAGCTCGCCGGTACTTTCAAAAGTGTAGCAGTAATAAGAACACATTTCTTTCATAATTATGCATGAAATTAGATAAGTAAAAATGCATTTCTTTCACAAATATGCCTGAATTTAGAAGTATCATTAAAGTATAATTTGTTACTGCTGAACCTACAGTTAACACACACTCCATTTTTACTTTGTTCTTTTTTCATTCTTTACAGAATTCGATTTCTACATCCTTTGGTAAGCCTTCTGATGTGATATGTTCGTGTGCATCCACAATTGTGCTCACTTAGCACATGTACACTTTTCAGGTCATTAGTAGTGGTAGCTCATCCCTCTCTACATATCTTGGTCTAATTCATTTTTGATTGTGATTCTTTCAGTCTGCCAACTCTGATTTCTGCTCTCTGTATAGTCATATACATATTATATTTTGTCAGTGGTTCTATATATATTGTCATTTATTGCCTTTATTCCCTCAAGACAACTATGATATTCACTTTGTATATAATATAGATATTTGCTGGATGTTGTCATTTACTCTTTATATAATGTCATGTATCTACAGTGTTTTCCCAGGGTTGAGACTGAAATCAATCTGATGGGGCCGCTGCTCTACCCGGTTAATAAATTCAAACTAAAATAGCTATCACAGACTGAAGACAAAGAGTTGATAAAGAACTGCTTCTGGTCATCAAGACTTTCATTCTAAAATGCTTTATTTGCCTGCTGTGTGACCTTTAGCTAGCCACTTAACCAGACAGTGCTTTGGGAAATTACTTATTAGTCCCCTGAACTGAATGCCTATTAGCTACCTATGAGCCTGAATGTCAATTTATCTTATTCATATTTTGGAAAAGTATATTTTCTAAGTCAAATTAATCAAGAAAGTCATCATCAGAGTTACTAAATCCAGCCTTAATATTCCAAATATTGCTGCAAAACTGGAAGTAGTCACAAAAGCTACAAGTGACTTTTTCAGAAAAAAAAACACCTGTATACTTCACTGCAACACATTTCAAGTATGATTGTCATTGAAAATTAAGAAATCAGGTGAGAAGCTCAAGGGATTATCCAAGGAATTCAGACAGAATCACATTATGAACTGTGGCCTGAAGGGGCTGTTAACAATGTGAGAATTTGCAATTCAGAGACATGTAAGCTGCAAGGTGGAAAGACCTCATCACTGGCTAGTTTGCATGTCATTGAATTGCTCTTTACTATTGCAAGTGCAAATCTTCATTTTCCTGGTATAATTAACACTGGCAGCCCATGTATCTCAGTGGCACTGACACTCCCGCATTCACTTCTCCCACATACACACACACACACACACACATATACACACACACATGCGCATATACACACATATGCACACACGTGCTCACAAGCATGCTCACCCTTCATATCTGTCTTTGAGCTGGCAGTATGTTTCAGATGTTGCTTCTTTTTTTACTCTGCCATGTAAATCACAAATAATTACACTCAGTCAATAATGCCAGGCATTAGAGATTTGTAATATGCTTCTTTACAGAAAATGCATCACAATACTAGACTCGTTACTCTTTCAACTTTTTAAGTGATTCTGAGTCATATTTAAAAAAATTCCCATTGCTGTCATTTGGGATTCCCACCTGCTTTGTCCCGAAACCACCCCCAACACCGAAACATCCCATCACTTTCAACTGTCTTTTCCTGACTATAGAGGATACTTCAAGTCTAAATCTCAAAATGCATTCACTCAAGGCACTCCTTAAAATGGAGAACATTGATATCTTTGCAGTGACTGAGACCTGGTTCAAGGCTCCAGGGAGCACCCCTGCACTACCAGGCTATAACTCATACCACACTATTCGGCCATGTAACCTGGACCGGAACACCAAAGGTGGAGGTGTGTCTATATTCATTAAGGATATCCACACCTCCAGGCTAGTTGCTCATCATAATGCAG
>NC_056746.1:1199915391-1200012891 GCF_019279795.1 Protopterus annectens | reverse complement strand
CAAAAAGCAACTGTAAAGGATTTTTTTTCACTCTTTTACATTTTGGGCATTTTGTTTTCATCCTTTCGACATGTCATCTTTCTGGAAGTCAACATTTCATAGTACAACCATTTTGCCTTCCTTGTTCTTCCGGAGCTGATGAGATAGCAATTCAGCTAAAGCTCCATGCATGTGTAGAAACTACCTGAAAACATTAAAAGAAGGACAGATACCAGCTACTGCTATTGTGCCATCTATCATTTGTTTAGCTCAACACTGTCATGAAATACTAAATATGTCATAATATTAATTTAATGAAATTATGGCTGAAAGGAAATAAAAAGGCAAAGAAGGTGCAATTACTGCCTTTTCACAAGGGTGTGCCTGGATTTAGATATGGTGACTTCAGACCCATAGGTCTCCTAACTTGTTTAGCTAAGGTACATAAAAAGGCAGGGCTTAAGCAAGAGCTGAACCACCTGTCATTGTCTGGTATGCTTTGGTAGCTGTCATTGTTTTCATCCTTGATAAGGTATGGATGCTAGCCTGATCAAGATTTCGGGCACCAACCAAAGGCAAAGAAAGACACACACACACATGTATGTTTTTTCTTGACCCAAGCAATGTTTTTCACATCATCAGCCACACTTTTGCTACCAAACAGTCTAGCACAGTTTTGACTTACAATGCCATATCCAGCTTGGTTTGCTGACTGTGTTTAGGAGCAGAACCAGGAAGTCCAGCTGAAGAATGTTATTTTATACCAAACATCTGAAATTGCTGAGACTGTGCAAAGCTAAGTGCCTCCCTCCTGTGATGTACCCCATTTCTGAATTATATGCAACACATCTACCATAATTATTAAGTCATAAACTATGTGCCTTCAGCCTTATTGTTTTCAGCACAAATTACAGCAGGATTTTAAAAATAACAGTCCTACTTCTGATGATAGTATCATTGATAATGTTCAGAAACTGAACTACATCAAAACTAAAACTGTTTTCATTTGATAACAGACTCTGTAATTAAAGAAGTGCCATAATGCTAACCTATAGATTGCCCTGCTGATGAGAGACACATAGTTCTCAGAATGGCTCTTACACCACAGGTGCTTCTTGGCTGTGATGATGATGATGATGATTATGATTATCATCATTATTATTTATGTGTTTGTTTCTTTGTTTGTTAAAAATAAAAGCCCACTAGACACAAGTGGTCGTTTTCAGGGGTGGTAAAACAACAATTATATAGATTAACACTAGGCAAAAAAAAAAAATCAAATGCTGGAGTGAAGAATGCAGTGCTGTTAATACCTCAAAGCCTTAACCGTCTGTGCTAAATGGGAGATTGTTTCTTCTAGTCCTGCTACAAATAGGCCCAGAGATGCTAACATTAATTTTTAATTTCTAAATGCTGGACATGCTCCACTTATAGAAATCCCAATCTCTCAGAGCCACATGCTCCAGGGATCTAAACCTTGTCATCACAATGAACAAAACATGCTGGAGGGATAGGTTCCTGACTCAGAGACTCCCCAGACTCTGGAATAGACTGCCCATACATGTTAAGCAGAGCGGAACCTTGACGATTGGATGAGAGATAGGAAATTCGCCCCGGGGATCACGTCAGTTGCCTGCTAGACAGGGGTCCAGGGAAGTAAATATTGTGGGAAGAAATATTCAGGGAATTGTTATGGCTAAGCTTGTATAGGCTCTAGAGCCGATAGCCTAACACCAACCTATGAACCTATGAACCTATGAGATTAGTTGCTGAAGTAAAACAGTGGGACAGTCATTGCAATTTATCAAATTTATTCATGTTTTTCAGCTTTGTAGGTAAAATAAATGGGTCTATATTAGAACATTGAAGTTTCAAAACTTCTAATGTTCTAATATCGAGCCCTATTCAGCGAAAGCTGAAAATATCGAAGCAACAGAAAACCAAATTTTTCCTAGGGAAAGAATTCGGTTGTCTCTTTCTGTTGCTTCGGTATTTTCAGTGCTGTGGTGGAAAGTTACGGGTTGGGTTCAGGTAAGTGTGTGATTGAGTGTGAGTTAGGGTAGTTAGGGTTAAGGCATGGGTTAGGTATGTGAGCGATTGTTTGGATGTGAGGGTTAGGGCGGGTTAGGGTTAGGGCGCAGGTCAGGTAAGTGTGCGATTGTGTGGATGTGAGGGTTAGGGCAGGGCAGGTGAGTTAGGGTTAGGGCGTGGATGAGTGTGCAATAGTGACGGACCTTAGGGTTAGGGTTTGGGTTAAGGTAAGTGGATAGTTAGTGATGTATGTATAGTTTAGTGCAGGGTTATGTGTAAGATTTTAGGTGAATGTGTGTGGATTGCTGTTTGTTTGGTGTGTTTGTGTTGTGTGTATGTGTTTTGGAACAGCGAATATTTTCCCTAGGAAAAAATTCGCTGTTCTGTATGTTCGATGTTTGCAGCTTTTGCTGAATAGGGTTCGATATTAGAACATTCGAAGTTTTGAAACTTCAATGTTCTAATATAGACCCAAAATAAACTACTGACAGTTGCAGCTGTTCTGAAACGTCCTGCACAAAAACATGCATATGAGAAGAATAACAAAAAAAAAAAAAATTGTGCACAGAAACCAAAGAGATCAAACTGTTCCCTTCTTCTAGTTTTTCATTCTGATTACAACAAATAGGGAGGCAGTGTCATTTGAAGTCTTAACCATAATACTTGAAACTGACCTCCCTGTTATGTAAATGATGATAATCCAATAAAAATATATATAATGGATGACTGCAGCAGACTCTTAGCCCCTTCTACATCCAGGATACATTGCACTATGACTTTGTCTAAATGCATAAATTGACTTAGTCATTTGAGGACAGCATATGAGGCTATCGGGACTGCAGGGGCCTACTTTTGGCTTAGCTATGCCAAAATTAGTAAGTCTTTTCACATTTGAATATATTGCCTGCATCTACTCAGCATTGTTTTGTAAAATATATAATTTCAATCCATACCCTTGACGATATACCTATGTACACTGTCAAGTAATAAGCTTTCAAATAGCATCTGAATCTCATTGTAGATTTACTCCATTGTGCAGTAAGGTTAGTGTAGTCTTCCTTTTGCAGTAACCATTTCATATTTTGAATCTCATTATTAGTGTGAGTCCTGGAACAGTGAAGCTAAATGTATGAAGATTGCCACTCTCAGAGTATTCTCTTTACTCCAAATTATGATAATCCCAGGGTTAATATATATATATATATATATATATATATATATATATATATATATATATATATATAGTTCCCTATCAGAAGCCTGAAACACTATAAGCCTGAAAATCAAAATCCTGAAACCAAAAGCCTGAAAACTCAAAATCCTGAAAACCCAAAATCCTGAAACTCAAAATCCTGAAAACACAAAATAGACATACTGATGTCATTGTGGCTTTGCTATTGTTAGCCCTGTGGTGTTAGGTCATGCGTTGGGTTCAGGTAAGTGTGCGGTTGGTTTTATGTTAGGGTTAGGGGCGGTATAAGTGAGTTAGGGTTAGGGCACAGGTTAGGCATGTATGCAATAGTGACAAAAATTAGGGTTAGGGGCGGTTTAAGTGAGTTAGGGTTAGGGCGCGGGTTAGGTGAGTGTGCGATAGTGATGGACCTTAGGGTTAGGGTTAAGGTCAGTCGGTAGATATTAGTGTGTTTGTATTGGCATATTAGCATTATTTGTGTTTTCAGGATTTTGAGTTTCAGGATTTTGGGTTTTCAGGATTTTGAGTTTTCAGGCTTTTGGTTTCAGGATTTTGATTTTCAGGCTTATAGTGTTTCAGGCTTCTGATAGGGAACTATATATATATATATATATATATATATATATATATATATATATATATATACGTCTGTGGAGTGTGGGGGTCCTCTGACTGGCAAAAACCCAACTTTAAAGGACAACAGCAATGTTCAACATGCATTGTTCTTCTATACTTTTGTAGTTATTTTTTGCCATTTTGAAAGCTCACACTTTCTCTCTGCTCTCTAATGTACGACAGATTTTTCAAGCTGAAAAATAGAAACTAAATGTAATATTTGCACTCATAAAGCCTCGTGGATATTTGCTAATATATGTATTTACAGGTGATAATTGCTTTCAATCTACATTGTAAACTAGAGCATATACCTATGTAATATTTAATATTCCTGGCTGGGAAATGTAGTGATCTGTATTCTGCATCATAAGTTGATTTCAACAGATTTCACAAAGATTTTCTTCTGTACATATGCACAATTTGGCAATAATGTGTACCATTTAATAGCCTTAAAGCCCCTGCAATTTGCTTTGCATATTTTATTACTTGATATAAGAATGTATGCTTAAGAGCTGTATTTCTATGTTAGTGTAGCCAGGAACATCATCCTTGGGTGTGTAACTGAATAATGTAGTCTGTGTCATGTGATGCCAGCTTACTGAATTTGTCATTTGTAGTTTTGTGGTTTAATGTCTTAAAAAGAAATAGCAGTCACGATATGTTTTAGAATAAGCCTAAGTAAAAAATAGTGTAAATTTGCACCTCCCTACATAGTCCATTTACTAATTGCAAATTCTTTAAGCAATGTACTAAATGTCAGCAGTTAGCCAACATAGATCAGAGTACAAAAAAAAAAAAGTCCCAGGTGGTTATAAATGCATATTCAGGAGTTTATTTTGCAAATCCAAAAATGATGTGAGAAGACAAGTGCTTACAAGCACTATTTGCTTACTTTTGTTTTTGATTATATTTCATTATTCACAAAACCATAATCCATGCTTTGAATATTTTCACTCAGACAGTGCCCAGAAAGCTTGCAAAGGACTATAACTGGAAACAAGATTTTATGTTCTTGGTTGACTTTCACTGAATGATGATCATATAATGGGGAGGTACTCTTTGCAGATATTCATGCAACTTACTGAAGTGTTAACTATATCTTTTGCATCAATTCTGAAGTCAAGGACTTTCTCCTGACCCTAAAAATTAAAGATCACTTGCTGGAAAGGTACGTCTTTTGATTTTTTGTTCAGCTGGAATCTATTATTAGACAATAAACATACTAAGAGCAACATCAAATGAATCAAGCCTGCCCTTCATAGTCACTTAAATCTCTAGTGCATTTGTTTCTACTAGCTGTCATTTGTTCAGATGGAGTTAATGGCCATAACGGGCAGCCAATTTCTTCCATTTATTTTTATTTCATTTCTGTATATTCACTTGCAGCTCCAATTGATATTGTTTTTGTTCAGCAACAGAAATTTTATTAGTTTTCTAAAATATCACAGCTTGCACCAATGGACACAAGAGACATGATCATAGTATGAAAATCCTCACAGTAATTGCAAATGGCAACATAAAACAGCAATAAACTACTGACACATTATAGTATCCTTATAAGTAACAACTTTACTACATGTGTGTGCATGTGTTCTACATTGGAGCTGACATAACTTAGTTTAAATACCTCACACTATTTTTGCACAGGTTTGAGCATGGCTTTCAATCACTGAAAATGAGACAGAAATTTCCATATGCAGCAAGGGAGCTGCTGTCCCCTGCACCCTTGTTGTTAATACTAATGCAGTTGTTATCGACACACTTCTAATAGCCCTGTGATCCTATTGCTAGGAGAAACATGGGATGGCAGCTCCCTGAATGGACATTTTACCTCCTGTCTTTACACAAAAGTAATGAAGAGTATGACTGACTGGAGGGCGTAGTAGGGTTTGCTACTGCACATCCTGCGGGGTGCTTACAATAAGTTTCACTATGGAGTTTGTTAGCAACAGCTAAAGCAGCAAAGTTAAGCAATGCACGTAGTACATTGCCAATAACAGTTGTTGAATAACTCTTGTTTATACTTCAAAAAACTCTATAAAAAACATCAGAGGGAGCATTGTCCAATGCATTCAGACTACCAATATAACTGCAACCCTACTTCACTGAATTCTGAAAAAAATTCTTATTCATGAGCCTAGTCCCTAGTCTTCACACAATACCCTTTATGTTTGATTTTAAGTGCTGCAACCATAGTCTGCAGAGATAGGCCCTGTTTTTGCATACAGAGGCCTATTTTATCTCACACAAGAGTGTACTGTTTTATTTCCACACTGCCTTCTCAGTAACAGTAACAGTAACATTAGTACATTATGGACATACGTAACTAATAAATTACAGCAGGTTTCTACAGTGCACAATCGAACTTGAAAATAATGATGGAAAACAGTGACAGATAATGAGAGGCAGCTGTACTATCTGGATGTTTGTCAGAAAATCTGTAATAAAATGAACATGGATTGAGTTTAGGGGGCATCATGAGATTTTTTTTCTCAGGCAGTATCTTACAAAGGTGTACCGTATGATGTGCAATCTTCTATTGCTAGGAACTAACATATTTAAAGTTATATATCCTATAGTATATCCAACCTTTTTATACAAATAAAATAGTTCTGTAGACTGTAGCAGCATTGCTTACACTGATCATTAATATATATATATATATATATATATATATATATATATATATATATATATATATATATATTATGGGTCCCATTCAGAAGACCGAAACGCCGATTCCCCAACACGGAAATCACCGACGCCAGATGACCGACAGGTACGTATACCGACAGGGTGATTCGCCGACAGTGGAAAGACCGACAAGGGTAATCTGCGATCGCGACCCGGTAAGTGTGCGATAGTGACGGAGGTAGGAGTGGTCAGGTAAGTGAGTTAGGGTTAGGGTGCAGGTAGGTGATGTGTACGTTAGTGTCGGAGCTTGGGCTAGGGGTGTGTAAGTGAGTTAGGGTTAGGGTGCAGGTAGGTGATGTGTTCGTTAGTGTCGGAGCTTGGGCTAGGGGTGTGTAAGTGAGTTAGGGTTAGGGTGCAGGTAGGTGATGTGTACGTTAGTGTCGGAGCTTGGGCTAGGGGTGTGTAAGTGAGTTAGGGTTAGGGTGCAGGTAGGTGAAGTGTGCGATAGTGTCGGACGTTAGGGTTAGGGTTTGGGTCAGGGCTAGTGTGTATGGTATGTAGTGTCGCGTGTTGTTTACGTTCCGTGTGTCGGTGATTTGTTGTTCGGTGTTTTGCGTTGTCGGGTTTGTGTCGGGTTTGTGTGTTTTCGGTTATTTGGCGTCGGTGAGTTTTGTGTCGGGGAATCGGCGTGTCGGTGTTTAGAAGTAGACCCATATATTATATATATATATATATATATATATATATATATATATATATATATATATATATATATATTATATAATATATATATATATATATTCTAAATATGCAGAGCAGCTTCACTTCAAATCAGATTATGCATCCATTCAAAATGTATTTTAAAAGCATAACGTTTCTGTCTTTAGTACCATGATTGACTCACACATATCATTCATATGACTGTCGAATTTTTAAAAGTCTCCAAAATCTGGAAAATTTTACAGGCTTATTTCTTCTTGGCATGTAACATTCCTTATGAGAAATACTAAGATAGATGAGAGAAAGGGACAACAGAAATTGTATAGGGCCCAGATGTTAAAAGACTGATAAAACAGATGAACATAATAAATGAGAACAACAACAATACCATTACTAAAATAAATAAATTAATTAATTGGAATTGCATCTACAAAGATCCTGTCAAACATGACAAAGATAGTTAATGAGCAGAGAAAATAAAATGGAATTACAAAAAGAAAAAAAAAACTGTGAAACTGAGGAAAATTTAAGACAGGGTCCTAAGTACAAAACCCCAGGTCCACATTTTGGCCTACCTATTCCTCTTTGGAGAGTGATTTAGTCTTGAGCAGAAATTAATTATATGCACATCTAAAATTGACTCCATTTTTGTTAAAAATTGGAAAAAATATACTTTTCCTATTTAAAACTGAGCCATTGTAAGTATTATAAACCAATAACTTGCCTTGAAACAACATATCAATTATACTCTAGATTTCATGCAAAGTTCACGGTCATTTACATAAAATTTCAATAATGGTTCTAGATAGGCAGCAAAAGAAAACTGCAATGGAAATCCTATTGCAATATTATGTCAGAGAACTGTGAGAAGTACAAAAAAAAAAGATGCATTTGACCATTTTCTATATTCATAAATTATACAATTGGGGGCGGTGTCTGAATGGCTAACTGAAGGCAGCACTTTTTGGAGCTCCATAAACTAGCATTAAAATCAGGAAATTATTACATTTTTCTAACAAAACACTACAAGTAATTAGTTAACAGTCTAAAGTAACTAATTACAAGTTTTCGTGGATTTTTACAAGAAATTTCCTGTCAAATTATTCAAGAGTCTATATACAGTAATTGGAGAGATGAGTAACCTGAAGAATTCTCATTCTGATCTGACACTAAAAAAGGAACTGCAACTGGTGACTACTACATTACAAGAATTATCAATGAAAATGGATGACTTCAAGGTTAATCTACAGAATTTAAAAGAGAACACACAAACAGAGGCCTTCAAAGAAATACTGCAGCAACATCAGTCAAAGATAACAACGAAGCTTCTTTGTCAGACATTGATGGAAGGCTTAGAGAAGAGGTAAAACAGACTTCCTCCTGAAGCAAAATACCTGGCTCTCCAATAAAGTAGATGACCTAGAAAATAGGGAAAGAAGATCAAACATCAGGATTTTCAGTTTACCTAAGAAAACCGAAGGAGGGGGCATTATATCTTTTTTAAATTCATGGATTCCAGAGATTCTAGATCTTAAAGAAGGATTTTCATTTGGTATAGAGAGGGTCCATCGTGCTCTAGGAAATAAAACTTCAGCATCAACCTCATCATTATCTTCTGTGCCACCAAGATCAATTATAATAAAATTTTTATCTTTCATGGACAAAGAACTGGTATTAAAAACAGCATGGAGGAAAAGTCCTATTAAATACAATCACAATCTAATAAGATTTGATAATGATTATTCCACTAAAGTGCTGGAATAGAGGAAAAAGGTATGGCCACTAATAAAAACTGTGAAACAGAACAACTTTAAAGCTCAATTAGCCTTCCCTGCAAAAATAAAAATGCTCCACCTAAGTGAGATGAGAACCTTCAACACTCTGGAAGAAGCCCTACAATTCATCAAAAACAATAACATCATAACTATCTCAGAAGATATGGAATGGGCATCCCCATCCATGAAGAGAACCACTGATAAAAATGGCTGGACTGGTGTTAAAAAGAAGAAACAGAAAACTGAATCTAAAGTACCAACATCTGTGAAATCTCTCTAAGTATCAGCTGCAACCTAACTATTAAAATCATTTAAATGGATTCACTATGTTACAAAACTTTTAACCTCATGTATATATATATATATATATATATATATATATATATATATATATATATATATATATATACAGGAAAAGGTATGTTTCCTATAACTCTTCACACATGAGTTACTAATTTAATATTAGTCATAAGTTATTTCTTGCTAATATTTTCTTTCCTTTCCTCATGTCTTTTTTATGTTTTCTTTTCTTCTCTTTGTTTTTTTTTTTTTTTTTTTTTTCTCTCTATTCTTATACTAAATATATGTTAAAATTATTTATTTGATATAGTTACTTATGTTGTTGTATCTTTCGGCTTTTCCCGGTTAGGGGTCACCACAGCAGAACTCCGGTCCGCTAATGATTGGCAGTTGATTTTTATGTACTGAGTTGCCAGCTCTGCCTCACAACCTTCAACGAAGGTACGCGCATTCACGCATGTCTCCACGCAGAAGACACTCTAGCTGAGAATCGAACCGGACAGCGTCTTACTGTGAGGCGACAATGCTATCACAGCACCATCACACAAACAAGTAATATCAAAGTTAAAATATTCTGTTTTATAACTCTGTATTTTCAGCTTATTAGTTTCATGTCTATTTATTTAGTTATTTTTTTTTAATTATTAAACTGCTTATTGATATTTACTGTTAGCTGAAGTGAACCCTAGTCGCTAGATGTAATATCACTTTGAATGTAAGAGATTAGTAGCATTCCAATGGTTTTCAGACTGCATTACTGAAATGCCCCTCATAACTATGAATGGTTTCTGTTTTCAAGTTAAGAAATGTAATTGAGGACTGACAGTTAAAATTAAAGTAACATGAATCGATTCTGTTCATTGCTGACGTGACTGAAGTTGTTAGGAAGGGGGGGGGGGGCGTTCACATTCCAGTCATAACATGCTGAAAATTTGCTTATAATATAGTCCTGGAGTTTATCTTGCTTACCATTTAGTAATTGTACTGAAAATATGTCATTATGTCTGATCGGCATTGGTTATTTCAGGCTGGTGTTTGGTTTTCAGCCTGTGTGCACATAAAACATCTAATTTTTTTAAAATATGCTAGTTTATTACCATTGCATGTGTTAAAGTGCTAAATCGGTTAGTAGGTAACATACTTTGATGGGGAACAGTATAAAATTATTGAGTTGGTGAAGTTGAGTGTCCTTCCTTTGGACGATGCATTAGAGTGATGTATGGGAGCAGCAATCTTGCGAGCTGCAAACATGCACTGACTGCATATAATCCTATATTAAGTATAGTATACAAACACCAACCTTATCTCCCCAGGCATTAATAACAACTATTACCTACTTTTCTATTTTAACCTTTGTCTCACTGCTCACTATTTACTACACAGTATATGCATTTTACAACCATTTTATAATCAGTTGGTGTTTCACAAAGGTCTTAAGCCATATATGTACCCCTAAAGAGCAATGCTGAATTTGGTGAACAGTATATTTTTCATTCCAGAAACACTGACAGAGAACTGTTGCATCCCATAGTTTTATCCTACCTAAAATCTTGTCAGGTCATTGCTGTGTGCTTTTGCTGCAAGGATCATGATTTGTGTTACAATTAACGTACAAAACTGACACTAAAAACAAAATTTAGGTTTCTTAGAAAACTGAATTATTATATAATGATAACCAAAATAGCAAGACGCTTATTTCCCTCCCAGGGAGACAGATATCAGCTGAGTAGTGTTTGGGCAGGGCTTGTTAATGCATTTGGTATCTTTACTTTTCAGGGTTAATTTGTAAAAGTTGTTTGTAGCAGCGATGGCGAGAAATATTGTCGTTCTAGTAATGCCTTCTTGCACCCCCTAAAATGATAGTGCTTGGTGTGTGACTTTGTTATGCAAGTGGTGTCAAAATTTGCTTTTTAATCCACTATTGCTGGGTTGCGGGCACAGCTTTTGTGGAGCTGATGTGCAGATACATCGGGCCGGAACAGCTGTCCGAGCTGCTTATTGCTGTATGCGGACAGAGGGTATACTGAGTATAGGGTAAAAAGTGGAATGATCATGGTGTGAGCTGACCCTGACATGTTGTGGCCATGGGCAGTGAGTTCCTTGTGGGTGATGAGAAACAAAAGTAAAGGGTGAGGGGGAAAACTGTATATTGAGCCATTTTCTCACAGTAACTGTTTGAGTGGGAATTAAGAGCTCGTGAATTTTTAAATGAAGATTTTAAAGACTGCAGGGCACATGAGCTAGGGAATCAGTTTTCAGCTTTCTCTATAACTGTTGAGTATGTTTAATGTTGCCATAGCAACAAGTAGGTAAGGAATTGATTGGTTGTTGGTTTACTTGTACTCTACACAAGCACAAATACATTTTACTTGTGGAAACAAGTTAGAAAACTTTTAGTTATGTACTTACCATAACTTTAGATGTTTGGGATCCATCTCGTCTACATTCTGTACTGATGAGTTCGGAGCTGATCCTCGGCTCTGACTCGGCATGCTATACTATAGAGCGAAGTCTCTAATTGGCTGAGCTATTCTACATCCCAGGATGCACCACTACTACTTCCCCAGATCTTGTTTGTCCGCACACATGCACACATTCATAGACAGTTGAAATAACATTGCCAGGTGTTTCAAGATGAAACAGCTAAACTGAACCGTCCGGTCTCTTCTGATCTCCAAGGCAGGGGGAAGGAGGGTGGGAGATGATCCCAAGCATCTAAAGTTATGGTAAGTACATAACTAAAAGATGTTATGTGATCCTATCTCGCCTACATTCTGTACTGATGGGACAGCGGCCATAGCACCTGATTCCTGGGTGGCTCACTGGAAAACACTCCTGAGAACTGTGGAACCGAAGGAAGCTCGCCCCCGAGATGCCACATCCAATTTGTAATGAGAAATGAAGGTGTGAGGAGAAGACCAGGTAGCCGCAGCACAAATGTCACTAATGGCAAGCTTGGAATGAAAGGCTGTCGAAGTAGCCATAGCCCTTGTAGAATGAGCTTTCACAGTGGTTGTAAGCTCTCTATTAGAAAGAAGGTAAGTATGACTGATACAGTCTCTGATCCACTTGGCAATGGTGACCTTTGTGACGGCTTTGCCCAATTTATTGTCCGAAAAGGACACAAACAACTGATCTGTTTTCCGTGTTTGGTGCATCCTATCTAAGTAGAAATGCAACTGCCTGTGAACATCCAATGAATGGAAGATGTATTCCGCTCTGTCTGAGTAGTTTGGGAAGAAAACTGGGAGTTCCAATGACTGTTGAAGACAAAAACTAAAACAAACTTTGGGAACAAAGGATGGATTAGGCCTGAGGGATACTCTATCCTTGTGAAAAAACAGGTACGGTGGTTTGACACATAGGGCTTGAAGTTCCGAAACTCTTCTGGCTGATGTAATTGCCACCAAAAAAGCAGTCTTCCAAGAAAGAAATTTCAAGTCACAAGTTGCTACCGGTTTGAAGGGGGAAGAGGTCAAAGCACCTAATACGAAATTAAGATCCCACGGTGGAGCGGGATGAGAAATCGGAGGTCGTAGCAGCCCAGCACCTTTCATGAAGGCTTTACACAACTTATTCCTCATCAAAGGTGGGTCTATACTTTCATGAAAATTAGAAATAGCTGCCAATTGAACCTTGATGGTAGAGACCGAAGAACCTTGATTGAATAAAGAAGCTAAAAATTTCAAAACTTCTGACACCGGGGCAGAAATGGGATCTAATCCCCGGAGTTGGGCCCAAATGGCGAATCTCTTCCATTTGCTGTTATACATTTTTTTAGTCGAATTCTTGTGGGCTGAGGACAAGATATGTATGACTTCCGAGTCCAAAACCTGGTTCCTGACTAAGGTCGGAAGTGGAGGAGCCAAGCTGTTAACCTCAACGAGTGAAGGGACTGATGAAGCTGTCCTGACTGGTGGATCAAGAGGTCTGGAACCTGATCCAGGAACCATGGACTGTCCAGTGCGTATTTCCGAAGAAAGGGCAGCCAGACTTGACGCGGCCAGTATGGGGCAACTAAAATCATCTTGCACTGCAGGTGAATCGCCTTCTGGATCACCCTGGGAAGAAGGGGAACCGGTGGAAAGGCGTACAGTAGGCCGGTGGGCCAAGCTTGGACTAGGGCGTCCTTGGGAAACCCCCCCGGAACTGGGGTGAGAGAGGTGAACTGTAGACATTTCGTGTTGAGAGGAGTTGCAAAGAGGTCGCAACAAGGAGTTCCCCATCTTCTGAAGATCTGAGTTGCCACTCTGTCGTTCAGAGACCACTCATGCGGGGAGAGAATAGTTCTGCTCAGTCTGTCAGCTATCACATTGGATCTCCCCGGAATGTGTGTTGCTACCAAGAAACGGTTGGTTGCAATCGCCCAATCCCATACTTTCATGGCCTCTCTGCAAAGGGGGTAGGACCTGGTCCCTCCCTGCTTGTTCAGGTACCAGACTACTGACATGTTGTTGGACTGAACAGCAATCATGCCCTGGGGGAGGTAACTGTGTAGTGCTTGTAGTGATAGAAGCACCGCCCTCATTTCCAGTATGTTGATGTGGAGGGAACTCTCGTCGGGGTGCCACTTGCCTTGGACTGACCTGCCCAGGTAATGTCCCCCCCACCCCGTCTGGGAGGCATCCGTAGTCAAAGTGGCCACTGGAGGTGGAGGAACGAAGGGTCGCCCCTGATTCAGGTTGGAGGAAAGAAGCCACCAACGGAGGTCCTGTTTGCACGTCTCCGTGATCATAATGAGGTGACTGAGAGGGAGATCCTGATATGACCACTGGACTGACAGGAGCCACTGGAGAATCCTCATATGCAATCTTGCTAAGGGAACTAGGAGAATGGTAGCCGACATGGAACCCAACAGTTGTAGGACCATCCTGGCTGGGGCTCGGCATTTGAGGAGCAATGCTCGTACTTGAGATTGTAATATTTCTATCCTGTCTGTAGGAAGATAGACCCGCATTTGCTTTGAGTCTATCTCTACTCCGATAAATCGTATGCGCTGAGATGGCAGCAACACAGACTTTTCCCAATTGAAGGTGATTCCTAGGGAGTTGCCTAGAGATATAGTGGCTGCTAGGTTCTGTAAGAGTAGATGCCTGGAAGTGTCAGTTAGGAGCCAGTCATCTAGGTATGGAAACACCTGGAATCCTAGACTTCTCAGGTGAGCAGTCACCACCGCCAAACATTTGGTGAACACCCTGGGGGCTGTGGTGAGACCAAAGGGCAGTGCGCTAAACTGGAAATGACTGTCTCCCAGGCTGAAGCGCAAGTGTCTCCTGGACGCCTGATCTATCAGGATATGATAATAGGTGTCCTTGAGATCTATGGAGCACATCCAAACACCTTCCTCCAACAGCGGGAGAATGGATTGTAAGGTGACCATCCGGAACTTGGACTTCTTGACAGAACGGTTGAGTTTGCTGAGATCCAAGATGGGCCTCATGTCCCCGGTCTTTTTTGGCACCAAAAAGAATCTTGAGTAAGTCCCTAATCCGGTCTGGTCTTCGGGGACCGGTTGGATGACTCCTTTTTGAAGCAGCTTTGAAATTTTGATGGCTGCGAGATCCCGTTGACTGGGTGGTGGGTCCGGGATTTTCCGGGATGGTGGGGGGGGCTGAGAAAAGGGGATGTTGTAACCTTCGGCAATGATTCGGAGCACCCATCGGTCCTGAGTGATATTCTCCCAGGCCTTTAGGTGCCTCGAAAAATGACCCCCGACTGGCTCTGGAGTGGCACAGTCGGGCAATCCTTCAGGGATGCTGGAAGGTTGAGGAGCCACAAAAGGACTCGCGGTCTCCAGTGTTGCAGGGGCCTCTACCGCCTCTGGGACGGCGTCTTCCTGAAAAATTTCCCCCTCCTCTGCCTCTAGAAGGGGGATCATCCTGCTGTGAGGGGTAAGTCTTCTGAGATTTGCGGAACCACATTTTCCCCCCTCTTCTAGCCTTGGGATAAGGCCGGAAGGGAGTGGAAAACCTTGCCCCTATGGCAGTCAAAGTCTTACCCTCTTGTTCACAGCGGGTCAAGGTGTCCTTTACCTTGGGTCCAAACAAGGAGGACCCATCAAAGGGAGTGTCGGCAAAGGAAGACTTGAAGGCCTCCGCAAAATGACACAGGCAGAGCCAGGCTTGTCTTCGTAGAGCAACACCTGTACCCGCCGCTCTACTCGCCCCTTCGGCCGCATATGAAATGAGCCTCATGGACGAGTTCGATATTGATGATATAGTAGCCAACTGAAAGCTAACCGTCTGGGCCAACTGCTCAGGTAGGTTACCAGAGAGGGTATCTGAAAGTTCCTTGACCAGATCCCTCTGAAGTCTGGTGAAGTGCATAAGGTAATTCAGAGACCTTAAGGTAAAGGCTGCTGAAGTAAGGGTGCGCTTCTCGTACCGATCCATACTCCTGGACTCTTTATTAGGAGGATGGATGGACGTCGAAGCCTCTGCCACATCTTGCTGGGTAGCAGATGCCACCACCAGGGCATCTACGGCCACACCTTTAGATAAGAATTCCTTTTCAGGGGGGGCTGACAGAAATTTATTCGGGCAAGCTGGCACCGGTTCCACAGAATCCGGGTGCTCCCACGCCCTTCGAGAGATCAAATCCAGGAGCTCATCAAAGGGTGGAGACACCCAGGAGGCAGAAGGCTGAGCCCCGAAGGCCTTGAGGAATACCGACTCCTCAGCTGAAGGGGGTTTGGACTGCCAGTCGCCTAGTTGCTTGAGGATTTCTAAGATGTCCACAAAGGAGACATCATCCGAGGACGACTTGGGGGACCCCTCCGCATCATCGAGGTCGGTGTCCGAGGTGAGAGACTCATCAGGCGAGTCGACGTGCTTCCTCTTACACTGTCTCTTCCTGGGAGGTTCCTCCGAAGAAGCCTCGGAAGGATCCCCAGGAAGGGAGGAATCCCCAATGGGGGTGACCTCAGGCCCCAGGGCTCCGCTGTCTTGAGACAGGGGGACAACAAATGAACAAGTCTCCGTGCCAAGGGAAGGTGCCGGAGAGATGGTGCAGGTAGCCAAGGAAGATTTGGCCAAAGCACTCCTCATGGCCCTGAAGGCCGGACCTCCCGAGTCCTGGGAAGGTCCAACCCCCGAGGCCACAACAGTAGACGGCACTCCCGCAGCTGATGCACTGAGAGGGAGGCCGACTGAGGAGGTCCATGTACCGAACTCCGACCCGAAGGTCGGGGTTGGAGTAAGGGTCAGAGCCGACCCGAGAACCTCCACTGGCTCCACCAGCACCGACTCCAATGGTGCCGAGGCTGTTGGAGGAGGAACCAATACAACAGGGTGGACAATCGGCTCCGGAGCCGACTGGGCTGGAGCCGAGACTAACTTTTGGAAAACTGGAGACAGGAACAGCCTTTGAAGCACCATGTCTATATCCGAATCGGACATCCTCAAAGACTGGGAAGAGACCGATCGGGCCCGAGTTGACTTCTCCGCTGGTTCCGAAAGACTAGGGGACCGGCTCCGAATAGTCTCAAGCAGTATTGGTGCCGAGGGAGATTCCACCAGCACAGTAATTTCCCTCGGAGCCGACGGGGACTTCGGCGCCGAGGTAGAAGAGTCTGAGCGAGCGACCTTTCTCTGCTCCGAAACCAATGGAGCCGAAGAAGGTGACCCGCCTCTCGATGCTCGAGCGCTCGGCTCCAAAGACAGAGGAGTCGAGGCTGGAGGCATCGAGGCAGACCGTTCCGACCTCGGCTCCGAAGTCCGTGGAGCCGACGGAGAAGCCTGCCTTGATTTCTTAGCTGTCGGCTCCGACGGACTGGTCGGAGCCAAAGACTTCTTCTTCCTGGAAGGAGAGGGGGAAGAAGATAAAGCCTCCTCAAAAGAAGGGGTGATGAGCCCATTCAATATCAATTTGTTTTTCCTCTCTTAGAGGACACGAGAAGAAAAGGCGTGACATACACTACACGACTCTTGAAGGTGTTTAGGACCTAGGCAATAAACACATAGAGAATAGTCATCCGTGATTGACATCTTGTACCCACACTTGGTACATTTTTTAAAGCCCGAAGGCCTATGCTCCTTCGACATCTCTACAAGACACACTCAAAAAACAGTCTAGAACAAGAAAACTACCACAAAGGTACCAAATCCCTCTAATTTAAACAGGATAGGCCCACAGGTAGAAACTACAACACAGCTCTAGCCGAGCGCGAGGGCAAGGCCCCTCTAACTAAAACGGGACCTTGACGCTAGAAAAAAATAAAAATTACTACACAAAAGTTAAGTAACACAAGGTATAACACACTAGAAGTAGAGCGCGAGGAAACCCCTCACTAAATAAAGCGGGAACCTAGCGCTAACAAAATTTACACAAACTTTCACAAAAATGACTTAGAAATGACAAGTAGCTGTTAAAACAGCTTTTGGGTGAAAAATTAGAAATTTTCTGACAGAAAATTAGTCAGTAAATAGTACTTAGCCCAGCCAAGTTGAGACCACGTCTATTGCTATGAAGCAGCAAACAAGATCTGGGGAAGTAGTAGTGGTGCATCCTGGGATGTAGAATAGCTCAGCCAATTAGAGACTTCGCTCTATAGTATAGCGTGCTGAGTCGGAGCCGAGGATCAGCTCCGAACCCATCAGTACAAAATGTAGGCGAGATAGGATCACATAACATCCTTTATTTAGTTATACCCCTTATATGACAACATAAAGCTAAAACAGGTTGATGTTTCAAGCATACCTTAACTAAATATAACATTAAAGTAAACTAAGCATCTAGAATCCTACCTGATAGTCGTATATATAGAACTGCTATGCTTTACACCACTTTGTTAACATAGCTACATACACTTTCTTTGAATGCCTTTCTATAACATAATCATAAATACCAGCTAAAGCACAATACGATTAATGGTTATATTTATGTTATAAGATAATTTTACAGTCTCTTTTAACTTTAATGAACAGTACTTGAAAGTATATGCTTGCCTGTTACAGGAAGTGATATTCTTCAAAATATATGTTATTTGTTAAAAGCCTCTGTGATTAAGGATTTAATGTGTTTGTGTGTTTCAAACAAGTTAATATTATATCCAATATGGAAAGGTATGTTGATACAAATAAGTTGAATAAGTTTAATAATCAGTATATTTCAACTGCAAATGTTTTTTATGTTTAGATGGTAATGATATAGTAGTTAATTCATATAAAACAATACCTTCTACATCTGAATGTTTTAAAATCAAAATAATAGTTTTAATAGACTTCTTTAGTATTTAAAAGTGTATATGGAGCTCAAATGAATGGGAAAAGGATGTTAGAGTGATAGTTCATCAGATGTACCTATCTGTTGGACTACAAATGTATTTCATTCCATGATGGGTAGGGGTTAATGATCAAACTACTTTAATTTTAGTATTTATTTTAGTTTTTAGGATGTTAATTAGTTTCACCAAGCCTGACGTATACTTGTTGAGTACTTTAGTGATAACATGCTTCACTGAGATAGATGATTATGTACAAATCAATAATATTTTAATATTAGAGGAGGGGATGGCTCCAGGTAAAGTTAACGACTCTTTAAATGTTTCTTCAAAATAATCTGATATGGATTTTTCTTTATTATCTTTAAACATTAATGGTCTAAATAGTCTGAATAAAAGATTTAACTTATTAAGATGCCTAAACTTAAATAGATCTCAAATAATTATTTTACAGGAAACTCACTTCAAGAGCAATGATAATTTCATATGGAACCCAAGTGATTTTATGACCTTAGCATGCTCCAATTTTAAAACAAAGAAGAGGGGAGTAATACTTTTATGGAGAAAGAATTAATTAAACCCTGAAATAATACACAAATATGTAGACAATGATGGTCTTATAGCTATAGTCATCCTGAAGTTTAATTACAGGTTGTGGACACTAGTAAACCTATATTGGTTTCCTGGTATTGGGATGGGAACAGTTAAAAAACATCTAGATCAAATTACAAATATATCCAAAGGTAGTTTAATAATGGGGGAATTTAATTGTATTACTGATGCTTCTGAAACTACTAATAAAAAATCTCCACATTTAGCAGCAACTACAATTCTACTAAAAAGATGGACCGCATCTTTAAAATTGAAAGATACCTTTAATGTTATATATAGCAATTCTTTGTTATTCTCCCACCAAGATTATAGATTTGGTAATCAAACCAGAATTGATAAGCTATATATTTCCCAGAATCTTCAAACAAAAATTACTTTTTTTACAATATTTCCATGCCCCCTCTCAGAACACAATTCACTAGTTCTAAAAATGCAAATAGATTCTAAACCACTAACATTCATTTCTAGAATTCCTTCGTACATTACAAAAATTAAAGAATTTAAGCAATGGTTAGTGAACGAACTTAATTTCTTTGTAGATATAAATTACAACTTAGAAGTTAATATAATAATGGTTTGGGATTCATTAAACACTTATATTTATGGAAAAGCGATTGCTTGGTACAAAAATAAACTCAAGGAATGGGAATCAGAACTTCAAGAACTACACAGAAAACTAACATTATTTAAATCTAAAAAATCTTTTAATTTGCTAGAGAATAAGAAGACAATAAAAGACTTAAATAAAATATATGATGAAATCTTAAATCACAAAACTAATTTAGCCATGGAGAAGTTAAAAATAAATTCTTATGCCACTTCTCCAAAACACTTACATAATCTATCTGTTAAAGTTAAAATACAATCTAAAGCTAATTCTATTGTTAATATCTTACATGAAGATAAAGGTAAGAAAGTTTCGGAAATAGGAGATATACTAGATGCTTTCAAGTGTCATTACAGAAATCATTATAAAAGCAAGAATACTATAACAGAATATTCCATTTTAGAAAATATGATTTTGAATATTAAATAAATCCCTGAAAGTGTACAAAGGGAATTACAAAAATCCATTACACATAAATAAGTCATTGATACAATCAAAGAAAGTAAAACTAGTAAATCTCCTGGAATGGATGGTTTACTCACATAAATTTACAAATTATTTCTCAAAAATATAACTTCATTGTTACATAAAACATTTATTGAAATTCAAACTCATGCAATAATCCATCCTTCATGGAGACACTCCTTAATCATACCCATTTTAAAAGAAAATAAGAATGCTAGCCATTGTAGTTCATACAGGCCAATTTCATTATTAAATAATGATTATAAAATATTTATGTCTATACTGGTAAAAAAATAAAAAAATCAAATGTATGAAATAATCAACTATGACCAAACCGGGTTTATTCAAAATAGACATGCACATGACAACATTAAAAGAATATTGACACTAATTGGTTATTTAAACAAAGAAAATATAGAAGCCGTAATAACTGGACTAGATATTGAGAAAGCTTTTGACTCCTTGAACTGGGATTAGTTAATTAAAATCTTAGAAGCTTATGATTTTCCTATCTCCTTTTACATTTATTAAAAAGCTTTATGAAAACAACTTAACTTATGTTAAAATAGGACCCTTTACTTCAGAGGCTATAAAAGGTACATGAGGTACTAAACAGGGATACCCTATGTCACCCATTTTATTTGCATTGGCTATATTAATACAAAATAATCCAAAGATAAAAGGAATAAATATATTTGGTCAATATAACTTCAAGATCATGCTCTTTGCTGACAATATACTTCTTACACTATTGAATTCAAAAGAAACTTTAAATTAACTAGATAATCTGATAGCAAAATTTTATAAGATCACAGGACTCTGTTTTAATAATCACAAAGCTACATATGTATTATTAAATAAAAAAAATATATTGATATAGACAAGAATCATAGGAGAACAAATCACAACGATAACATACCCGGGGATAGACCTGTGTGAGAATATACAGGATATATTGAATATTAATTATAGAAGGGTCATGGATACAAAAGATTTTCTAGTGTGCAATTATAATACGTTATTCATATTTTTTGAAGATAGACTACAGCTGATTAAAATGGTTCTTCTTCCTAAAATTTTGTATGTTGTACAAGGCACTTTGTTAATTCCTGAGAAAACTTATCTTAAGAAAATAACATCAATATTGCTAAGATTCTTGTGTTATCCTAAAAGAAACAAAATTGCATATACCCATCATACCAGACAATGGGATCAGTGAGGAATAAATGTACCAGATATTGAATCTTATATAAGAGCTACTTTACTTAAAACTGTGATTGAATGGATCAATTCTTGTTATATATCCAACTGGAAATTGTTAGATACAGCTATAATAACAGATTACAACAATTTACCTAAAAATACTATTACCATAGATAAGGATAATATATTATGGTACTCATTGACCTTAAATTTAGAATACAATATAACTAAACTAACAAGGTCAAATTTAATAACTCATTTATTTAATCACTTTAGGAAATTTATAAATATGAATATGGATTTAAAGCTTTGGTTTGCAACATTAATTCCCTTCAGCATTACTAGAAACATTCCAGATAGAATTCATAGGGATATATTATTCACTTGGGAACAGAAAAATCAATTTTTTTGGCTGCATTGTATAAAAAATCAGCAAGTTTTGGATATACAATATATGATGTCAACTTATAAAGTGAATTCAGACAGTTTGAAATTATATATAATAATAAGAATATGAAAAAATGGAACTTCATACTTATATAATCTTATAAAAAACTACAAAACATTACTTAAACCAGCATATTGGGAATTTATTACTAAAGGCTATATGATTCAATTAACCCAAGAAAATAAATCAAATCTACTACTTTCAGTAAAATTGACTTCTTGTTCTCATTACTGGAGAATATTTACCTGGAAATTCCTCCATATATCCTTCTTAACTCCTGATAAGTTTAAAAAAAATCAATCCTTCTAATAATGGGTTATGCTGAAGATGTCAACAGTTTGATAAAGCTGATTGGTCTCACATTTTCTACAAAAATATAAAAATTAAACCCTTTTGGGAAAGTATTAATAATTTCATGCAGGCAGTTTATACAGATAATTTTGTCATGACCAAGGCATTAATATTACTGAATAGAACTGATGCTTTTTAAAATAAAACTGACCTCTATATACTTTGACCTATACTAGCTATAGCTAGGAAATGCATAACAAAGAGATGGAATTCTACCACAGTACCTAGCAAAGAAGATGTCCTGTGTCTATTGAAGAGGACAGCCTTGATGGAAGTTAAAATCAAAGAATTAACAATGTTTCCTAGGCCATTAACTAATAATCCATGGAAAAAAGTTTTGACATTGATTGACACTTTGCAAATGGATCTAACCTCCTCTTGAAACAAGTACTTCTTAAGTTTAATTAAACTATATCTGTATAACTTATCACTCAATTTAAACATGTCAGGCTAAATGCAAATTTGTATATAATTAATTATTATCGAATTTGATTGTAAATAGTAATAAGTACTCATTTATTGCTTTATTTCATATTCAAAATAAAAATCATCTCAGTAAAATAAATTATTCAATTACTACAGATGGATGAAGTCCAGCATGCACTGAAAAAGTGCAAACAACATGAAACACTGACAAACTAATTTACTACTTTGTCAAGAAAAATGGCAGGTTATGAATCTTATGATAAAAATTCAAAGAGGGGAAATTTCAGAATGACTCTTTGTCACCAGTGCTGTATTGCCTTGTCATTAAGCTGTTTTCTTATCAAATGAATTTACAATTATAGCCTGACATTCAGAAAACTGCATTCTAAAATGGCACCTCATCTACTTTTTGTGGGCTGTTTGAAATTTTGTAATTCTTTAGATAATGATCTAAATGCTCAATTACAAATGGTTAATTTTTGTTTTTGGATAATATAAGAATGATGTTTGATCTTGATAAATGTGGAAAAACAACATTTGTAGCTGGAAAATATTAAACATCAAGAAAATATCAACTTGGGAGATAAAAGTGATATACAAGAACGTGAACAAGAGGGGTTTTGTAAATATTTTGGAAAAGATAAAGATTTAAGAATACAGCATGAACAAATGACAACAAAACCTGTTATGTAATACTTTAGAAGATGAAAGATAGCATCAAAAACTGCCATGATGTCTAGGTATAAACTTCAATCCTTATGTCAACCTGCTCTTCCTATTCTTACTCAGCTTGGTATAACTGACTATCCCCAAAACAAGTTGGATTAATTGCACAGAAAATAATGAAAAACTGCTTTGTGTTTGTCAAATGATAAAACCATAGAACCCATTGCATGTCAGTGGGTTTCCTTGAAATTAACCATACATGACTGCAGTCATGGAACTTATATATTTGCTGACATCAGCAGATCCAAACACTTTGAAAGTTATGAACCATGCAGAAAAGATAAGTGCTTGTAACCTACTTTTTGTGTGGACAACATTTGGCCTGGGTTACCAGTCTAAATAACTGCAAATTAAGATTCTGCTTGATCTGCAGGGCTAAACAGAGTTGGAGACATAGCCAGCCTCCTCTCATTGTACTGAGATATTTAAATGTACTCTCAGATACCATAGCTCTACTTGGCTTACTGTTTCATGGATATTTCTACATTTTTGGGACCTTGCATTTTCTAAATTGGTCTTGCTGTTTGATGACTGCACTGTTTAAGTAAGATAAGTGAACGCCACCTGAACTGTTTTTTTTTTTTTTTTGCTGTTTATAAGGTAAAGCTGCTTAAATATAACACCTGAATGACCAACTTGCTGTGCTAGAACTTTGCATACCTATGGTAGTAGTGCAAAAACAAAAAGAAAAAGAAAGTACATTTTGAACAAAAAGACGGTCCTAGCCTGTATGCAAGCACCCTGAGTACTAACTATCTCTTTCCCTCCTCCAAACCATTCATAGCCATTATTTAAGTGTTCCCCACTCCAATCAAATACCTACATCAGTTAAGAAGAATCACCCAGAAAATACGGTGGACCCAGTAAAGAAGTTTGAGAGGACCATATCCTGAAAGTAGTAAATGTATGTTAACTTTCTAGGTTTAGTGTACTTTACATAGTGTACTCCCTTAAGGACAGCTGACTGACTTTAGTGCGGTCAACTGCTGCATCACAGATTAGCAGCATGCCTCACCCCCCATATATCTGTTACTTTCTTAGTTATACTGCACTCCTTTTACACTATAATCTAGAGCGCACCTTTGCTTCTTCCTACCCATCCTGCCACACTCCAGCTCCCTGAATTACACAACACATATCTGATATACTGAGTATTTTGTGTGAATTTAGTCTAAGGTTACTTAACTGCCACATACCTACCTTCCACCCATATAGGATACATATTGCAGTAATTGGCTCTCTTTCACATAACACTGATAGTCTCCCAACCTTTCTAGTGTCTTGGACTATTGGCTCTGTGCCACTCCGTTTGCTACGCTCACTCCATTCCTTTACCCTACCCCCATTCCCACCCACACCATATCAATTACATTTATAGTTATACACCACACCCTCTATCAGTTCCCTCCCACCCAATTAGAGTTTCACACCACACATACCACTTACAAACCAACACCCTTCACCACATCCTTACTATCACTCATTATTAGTATATCAAACCCACTTACTTTAAGTTACTACTATTAAACACTCTTCACCAGACATGAACTATAAACAACAGTCCCACTTAATAAAAGCACTACTCTATGTGCAATCATCACCTTTCTCCTGCTCTCCTACCTCTCCTTTTATCACACTCAACTACGTATCAGTACCCCCCCCCACAATGGCAAACTGAACCTCTACCCACTCCCCTGAAACTTTGTAACTTCCCTATCACACCACTAGACATCACCTCCTCTAGATTAGTCTCTTACTCCCACTACAAACTGTCAGTCAGGGCTAACCCTCACTCATCATTAAGACATACTAAATTACTACGCAAACTAACTCAACTATATCTTCACCTACTCCACAAAACCATTCACTGTGGTGACATTCACCCTAATCCAGGGCACACCACAGCACCCTAAACAGACTTTAATCAGCCAAACCCCCTGTACTATAGACCTACATCCTCTCTCCTCTTCATTAACATAAATGCAAGAAGTATACTTAACAAAATCAAGGACCTTCACACCATTCTAGCTGTATATAAACCAGAAATAGCAGTGCTAACTGAGACATGGCTTAAACAGGAAAAACATAATAATGAGATTATAGTCCCTGGCTATAACATAATACGCAGAGATAGAGTAGAGAAAAAGGGAGGTGGCATAGTGATATTGTTCCAAAATCATCTCACCATTGAACAAATTGATTATAACACCCAAGAAATCAAAGATGTTGAACTAATCCTTGCCAAATTAAAACTAAACTCAAACAAACATATCATTATTGCAGGTGGCTACATTCCACCAGGCAATAACACTACTTGTCTTTTCAGGCTTGTTGGCTGTTGGTGAAGCACCCTCCAAGAGGAAAAAACGCTGAGAGAAGAAGGGAGCCACTTTTGAGATTTTAAGTATTTTTTCTCTGTTTATTTGCTAAGTTTTTCTGCATAGCTGCCTAGCTTGAGCATTTTCTGGCTTGTTAAACTTGATTTCTGTATTAGTAGCTGTATTTAGAGCACAACCAAAAGCTGTTTGCTGAATTTCCTGTTTGCACTTAATTTTAAATCGTTTTTTTCTTAAAACTTGCATATTTTCTGTCCTTGACCTAGCACTCTTGTGTGGGGTCATTTACTGCACTGTTATAACTTGATATTACTTGTGAACCTCTGCTATCTCTGTAAAAACAAAACAAAAAAATCTTGCTTTTTCCCACTTTTCTGAGAGTTAAAAAGTTCAGTTACAGGCTTGCTGTTCCTGAACTGTTTGAAAGTTCCTGTGAGGCCATTTTGCTTGGGCTGAAGGAGGGTCTCTGTGTTCATCAGTGGCAGTGACTAACATTGAGCAGCTTCCCTGCCCCGGAGAGGTGGTTACTGACTTGAAACTGTAGTTTTATTGGCCACTAGGGGTCATTTCCATAACTCCTTCATCTTCCTCTCTTAAAACCTAGTTGCCTCGTGGTTTGAGTGTCTTTTCAGGCTTGTTGGCTGTTGGTGAAGCACCCTCCAAGAGGAAAAACGCTGAGAGAAGAAGGAGCCACTTTTGAGATTTTAAGTATTTTTTCTCTGTTTATTTGCTAAGTTTTTCTGCATAGCTGCCTAGCTTGAGCATTTTCTGGCTTGTTAAACTTGATTTCTGTATTAGTAGCTGTATTTAGAGCACAACCAAAAGCTGTTTGCTGAATTTCCTGTTTGCACTTAATTTTAAATCGTTTTTTTCTTAAAACTTGCATATTTTCAGTCCTTGACCTAGCACTCTTGTGTGGGATCATTTACTGCACTGTTATAACTTGATATTACTTGTGAACCTCTGCTATCTCTGTAAAAACAAAAACAAAAAAAAATCTTGCTTTTTTCCCACTTTTCTGAGAGTTAAAAAAGTTCAGTTACAGGCTTGCTGTTCCTGAACTGTTTGAAAGTTTCTGTGAGGCCACTTTTGCTTGGGCTGAGGGAGGGTCTCTGTGTTCATCAGTGGCAGTGACTAACATTGAGCAGCTTCCCTGCCCCCCGGAGAGGTGGTTACTGACTTGAAACTGTAGTTTTATTGGCCACTAGGGGTCATTTCCATAACTCCTTCATTTGTCCTCAGAGGAGTGGTTTAAGGCAGTAACTTGTAGTTTATTGGCCATTTTGGGTCATTTCCTGTCTTTTCCAGCCCCCTGCTATAAAGCACGCTTTAGTGCGCATTAGCGTGATTTAGCCCGATTTAGCGCGGAGTTGCTACCGTTGCACACTAGGGCAGTGCCGGTTAAGCAGGTTTAAACTATTCGGGCTACCTAAAGTCCACTCTTCAAATTTTCCCTTAAAACTACCTTCCTCGAACTATACTACTGATCTAATCAGCGTATCCTATAATTAAAAAGATCATCTCTACTTGACTCCAAGTAGACTATTCTCTATCTGTTAAACGTAGCACTTGCTCCTACAGTACTTATTACCTTGATACGGCACTCTTGTCAAAGATAGTACCCCAAAAAGGCAACCCCCCATTTCTCGGTCACCCACGTCCCCCGGAATCTTTTTTAAAGTTTTTTTTGTCTATTCCTTCGAGCATGTCGAGGGATCAGTTTCTAGTGTCCTCTCCTGCTCAGCTGGTGAACCTGGAAATATTGAGGCAATGTTACAATTGCCTCATGTACACAGACAACCCTCTCCTCCTCCCACAAAACACAAATACATGCGAGAGATGCAACTATACGGCCAAACTGGAGGCTGAGCTCTCTCAACATAGGACTGGCAAGACCAGTCAGGAGGAGAAGGTTACCACACACACTATAGACCCAGTCTCACATATTACCATTACAACCTCAAATCATACACATAAACACACAAAGACATACTCGGAGGCTCTGATCAAAAATCTACCAAAACAGCAGAGGCCACCAAAGCAGACACCCAAACAACCACCACCTCAGAACACAACACCTGCAACACATAGACCTCACAGTCAGAGTGTCAAACAGTCACAGCCCTTAAGGCCAAACACAATGCCAGACACACTAGTCATTGGTGACTCCATAGTCAGACACACTGACGTCCCGCTCACCAGACTGAGTAAGGAGAAGGTCACAGTAAGCTGCCTGTCGGGCGCTAGAATCCGCCACATAACGCAAGCACTCAGGTCTCTCAACAGCAGGTACAAATATGACTCAGTCAATGTCCACGCTGGTGTAAACGACCTGAGACGTACCTCCTTGGACTACATGAAAAGAGACATTGAGGAGCTCTCTGATTATGTAGCCCAGACAGGTATGACCCTGACCTTGAGCAGTATCCTACCTTCACCAAGAATGATGCCACAATACAGAGATAAGATGATCAGCTTTAACAATTGGCTTAAACACTGGTGTCATTCAAAGGGGATCCAGTGTCTGTCTGCCTGGGATGACATGCTGGACAAGCCACGCTGCTTTGCAAGGGACGGCTTGCACCTGTCACCCTGGGATTCGGATATTGGCAAAGGCTCTTGCCACCCCATAGTGCCTTTTTAGGCAAGGCTCAAATTCTAAACCTACCACCCTAGAACACAAAAAGGAAAAAACTAAGGGTAATGCTGCTCAATGCCAGAAGTCTAAATCTCAAAATGCACGCACTCGAGGCCCTTCTCAGTATGGAGAACATCGATGTCTGTGCTGTGACAGAAACCTGGTTCAAGGCTCCTGAGAGCACCCCAGCGCTATCAGGTTTTACCTCATATCATGCGTTCCGGCCCCAAAATCTGGACAATACCAAGAAAGGAGGGGGGTATCCATATTCAGCAAGGACACCCACACCTCAAGACTGGTGGCAACGCACGATGCATCGGAGACCATCCAGGTGCAATTAACCATAGGCAAGACTGCTCTGCAAATTGTAGCATGTTACAGGCCACCCTCACAAACTCAGGAACCTCACATGGCCTTCCTGAAAACACTAGAGGGATAAATGTATCACCAAACACCATCATACTAGGTGACTTCAATTACCCTAATATAGACTGGGAACACTACTCAAGCCCAAACACCCTAGCCCAAAAGTTCCTGGAATTCATAAACTCAAATGCCATGGAACAACTAGTCACCATCCCCACAAGAGGAGATAACATACTTGATCTCATCATCACGAACATGGGAGCACAATGTTCAACACCGGAGGTGTACCCCTCACTGGTGAGATCAGACCACAAACTAATCTCGCTGGAGGTCCTCATCCCACCCCACCTGAAATAAAAAGACCACAGTAAAGAACTTCTCAAAAGCCGACTTCACACTTCTAAAGACTAGTGTGGTCTCCTTTAAGGCCCCGAGCCGCGGAAAACAGTACTCAAGCCGCTGAATCACTTACAAATGCCTTCTACCTGCACCTGCAGGACTGCATGGATAAGGCAATCCCAAGCAAAACAAAGACTCTTTGTACCAAAGGCAAGCGTCCAGTCTGGTGGACCCCAGCCATAAACAAACTCTACAACAAAAGGAGGAAGCTACTACAAGATAGAGCAAAATCCTTAAAAGGTAAGACACCCTTGATCACTATAAGTAAAAACTAAGAGCTCTCATAAAATCATCCAAAGCAAATTTCGAGAGAAAAATAGCTAAAGACTCAAAAGACAATCATAAGGCCTTCTTTAGCTATGTTAGAAACCTGGGAGGAAACTCCCAGATATGCTCAGAGCTAGTTCAAAATGATGTGAAGATTACTGATCCTACAGACATTGCCAACATACTGGCTGACAGGTTCAGTGCAAACTTCTCCCCTCCCCAAAGGAGAGATATCTATACCAAACGATTGCAGCCCCCCAAACATCTCTAGCGCCCAAGTGAAAACTGCTCTCTCCAAAGCAAAAAGCACAGCATCCATGGGACCTGATGGTGTCCCCGGCTGTGTGCTCCATGAACTCAATGAGGAATTAAACCCACAGCTAGGACAGCTGTTTAATCAAAGTCTTACCTCTGGATACGTACCCAGAGTGGCGCACTGCAACTGTGGTACCACTTCACAAAGGCGGTGCCTCCACCGACCCTGGAAATTACCGGCCTATTAGCTTGACAAGCCTTATCTGCAAAGCCATGGAGAGGATCATAATGGACCTCATAAATAAAGACATAGGGAATTTGCAGACTTTGGATCCAACCCAGTTTGGCTTTGTCAAAGGCAGATCATGCCTTTTAAACTTGGTTGACTTTTTTGAAACAGTCACCAAAGCCATTGATGAGGGAAAGGTAGTCCATACAGCCTACCTCGATCTGGCTAAGGCCTTCGATACAATACCCCATTCGGGTATCATTGAAAAACTCATCAGCTTAAATGTCAACCCATACATCACAAGATGGGTTGCAAACTGGCTGAGTGACAGAACCCACAGGGTCAGAGCTGCTGGCGCCATGTCAGACTCAAAGCCTGTCACAAGTGGTGTCCCACAGGGCTCAGTCCTGGGCCCACTCTTGTTTGGCATCTACTTTTCCAAGTACAAGCAAACACAGGAGGGTTATGGCTGACAAAGTTTGCAGATGACTGCAAACTGGGCCATAGTAGAAAACACATCTGACACAGATATCCTTCAGAAGGGTCTCACAGAAATGGATAACTGGTGCCAGAGCCACGGCCTAAAGTTAAATGCCAAAAATGCATAGTCATACCCTTCGGGAAAAACAAGGTTACCCCTAGCTACCAAATAGGTGGCAATCCACTGAGCACAGAAGAAGTTATCAGGGACCTGGGGACCCAGGTTGATAGTAGTCTGTCATTCGACACCCATGTAGCTAAAGTAGTTAGGAAGACCTTCTACATTGCCCACCTTATCATGAAGGGATTCTCATCTAGATCAAGGGAGGTCATAGTCTCCCTTTACTCATCACTCATCAGACCAATGATTGAGTACAATGCCCCATTCGGAATGTATCTGACCCGACACTTGCAGCAGCTGGAGAGGCCACAAAGTTCCTCACCAAAAGGATAAAGGGTCTCAAAATCTGTCCTATGCTGCCCGACTGAAAGAACTCCAGCTCTATTCAGTCGCCACGCTTGCTCAGAGGTGACCTTTGCCTAACATACAAGGCCATGTCAAACCCAGATTTGATGAATATGCTTCACCTCAAAAATCTAGATCCATCAGAGCCACAAGGGCGGAGACTTAAACCTTGACACGGCTATTAATAGGACGTGCTGGAGGATAGATTCATCACCCAAAGACTCCCTATGCTGTGGAACAAAATCCCGGTACATGTGAGGCAGAGCACCTCGCTGGCCTTGTTCAAGAGAAATCTTGACCAATGGATGGGAGATCGCAGATATACCCCAGGGATTACCTCAGTGTCACTGCTCGACAGAGGCACAGCAAAATAATGGGTATAGTTCCCCATACTAAAGGGGTGGCGTAAGCCACAAAACGATGGGCTAGGCTTGTAAATGCCCTCGGGCAGATAGCCTAGTATGAACCTATGAACCTATGAACCTACTATAATGGAAAACCTGCTAAATTGGATCTCAAACTCCATGCCACAAGAAACTGTACTGTTAGGTGACTTTAGTATTGACTGGCTGAACTGCTCTAGCAACATTCCAACTACCCACATTAATCTCCATAAATTTACCCAAATTATATCCACCGCAACCAGAACAGACAAAACCTCAAAACGCGAATCCATCTTAGACTGGATTGTGTTATCTAACCCCACTCTAGCATAGCACTCTGGCTGTCTACCTGACAGTCTAAGTGATCATCAACCAACCTACCTAATTTGGAACAGAACCCATTACATAAGCCAACCCAACCTCAGAGTAATATATAACAAAAAGACCTGTAAAACAACTGACTTCATCAATTCACTACAATGCTGTAATTGGGCAAACCTAAAACTATTATCTCTAGATGACGCTGTACAGTACTTTAACTCCACTTTCCTGCAAATCCTAAACTGTCATGCCCCCTCCAGAAATATAAGACTAAAGGTTAACTATGCTCCATGGCTAACTAAAGATAATAAGACTACAATGAAAGAGAGGGATCTGGCCTGGAGTCAATATCAAAAGAACAAAACCAGTAATCTGAGGCAAACTTACCAAGATCTTCAAAACAAAGCCAAAAAACAAATCAAACTAGACAAAAGTAACTACTATAAAAACATGCAGGAAAAATATGCCAACAACTCTAAGAGATTTTGGGCTACAATAAATGGCATAATCCACCCAGGTAAAGCCACCACCCCAACCCCAGTACTACCAAACAACCATGACAACAGTCCCACACAATTTAACAAGTTTTTTACCGAAACAGTCCAAATCCTTACCAATGCCTTCAATACCACTAGCAGCCCTATACCAGGTGCTAGCAAAACCCACCCTACTACTCAAAACAATACCACCAACTTTTCCCTACATACTGTACCCACTAAAATTATTTCAAAGCTCCTTAAGAAACTCAAACCAACCACACTAGCTGCTGACACCCTACGAGCCAAATTTATTCAGATAGCAGTAGACACCATAGCCTATCCCGTGTCCATCCTCATAAAAAGCTCACTTGCAGATTTCAAAGTCCCCACCCTGTGGAAAATATCACACATTATTCCACTGCACAAAGGGGAAAACTCCTTAGAACTCACCAACTACTGCCCAATCGCAATACTCTCACCTCTATCCAAGATATTAGAGAGAGTTGTACATTCCCAACTACTTCAGGACCTCTTACAAAACAACTTAATCTCCAAAACTCAGCATGGCTTTAGACCATTCCACAGCACCACCACAGCATTACTATCCTTTACAGATATAATTAACCACAATAGAAACAAGGGACTATTTGTATCTTCCATTTTCTTAGACATATCTAAAGCCTTTGACATGGTAGAACCATAACATTCTTCTCCAAACTTTATCTACCCTAAGCCTCAGCCCTTCACTATATCATGGTTTACTAGCTACTTATCTCGTCGACAGTAAGCAGTCCTATGGCATGAGCAGCTGTCCCCCCTGCTACCAGTATCCATAGGTGCCCCTCAAGGATCCATCCTTGGCCCACTATTGTCCTCCCTATTCATCAACCAAATCAATTCCTCCACACTCACAGCATCAGTAGTACAATAGACAGATGACACCACCATTATAAGTGCTGCCCCCACCTTAAAGGAACTACAAATCCACAATCAAAACACTTTTACTCTAGCCAAAACATGGTTCATAAACATCAAACTTATTCTTAATCCCAAAAAATGAAATTAATTCTTTTTAGCAAAGGTCATGCTCCCCCCATCAACAACACTTTCACCATTCACTCCAAAGACAACATTTAAATCACTCCAACTGCACACGCTAAAATCTTAGGTGTAGAAGTTAATTAAGAAAGTTAATAAAAACCTAGGACTTCTCTATAGGAACAAACACTTTATAACTAAACAAACCAAAGCTACTATTGCAAGAACTCATCTCTTATCCATCCTTCTCTATGCCTCTCCCATCCTTACTAATCTCTGCCAGAGTGATCTGAACAAAATGGAATCTTGTTATAGCAAAATAGCCAAGTTTGCTACTGAAACCTCATACAAATCCTACCACTGTCTCACCCTTAACCAACTCAATTGGCTCAAGCTACCTCAACTACTTCTGTTTAATCAACTCACAATAGCGCATAATCTCTTCTACCTTCCAGAAAAAAAGCCCTGCACTTCAAAATATAATTAACCCCCACATCCCTACCACAGCCTTACAATCTAGTTCTCATAACCTAATAAGCATTATCAGACACAAAAATGATGCTGGCAAATCTCTCTTTGCCTGCACTATTGCCAAAATATGGAACTCACTACCTAGCCAAATAACCTCCACTACCTCCACTATTCAATTTAAGAAACTCCTGAGAACCCACTTCTCAAACAATTGTCTTTGTTGATGCTATTCCTCAGGTTAATTTGCACCAATACCATGTCCAATGATTCTATTAAAGGTTCCCTAATTCCTTTCAATGTAAAGCTTAATAATCACTGGTTATTTCTGTAACAAAATATTGAGAGTACTCATAATTTAGAAAGACAAAAAATGTTTTCTTGTGTTTATATTTTATATGTTATATAAACTCTACTACTAGAATGCTGTATGCTGACTTTACTAAAGGAATTGTTAATCTATACATAACTTATGTTTCTATGGAACCTATATCTCTGAATGATATTCTTGTGTAATTTCTTTATGACATGCTATTGGAGCTTTTCTCCCCGGGCCTCCGCTGAAAATGGATATGTGTCCAGTCGGACTTTCCCAGTTAACAAATGTAAAATAAAATATAAAATAAAAATAATAAATAAAAAAGATGCCTAAAATAACATCTTTGGTTAGACTTGTAGAAGCATTTTGAAAAGGAGTGGGTATGAACATCTAACCAGAAGTGGACAAAAAAAAAATAAAAAAAAAAAAAAAGAAAACACAGTAACAAATGAAATTTGAAAAAAAAACTTAAAGAGCAAGGCCAGAAGAAAAGGAAAAAAAATGTAAACTCTTCATTAAGATTTGATGCATGACTTGTCAAAGAGAGATAAATTTAATACTAAAGATGAATGGTTGATAATGGCTAAAGAAAATAAATACACGACTATGTGCATGATTGTTTACAAAATCAATAGAAAAAAGAGGAAAATACGGAAAAAACATATCCCTTCAGTAAAGAAATTAAACAGTTACACATATTGTTGCTGGGTGTAATATTCATATAGCTGAGGGTCTGTGTAGTGAAAGGCATAATACTGTGGCTTGATTGTTTAACTGGGAAGTGTGTACATATGTGTCTACATATACAGGTAGAGGAAAAGCACTGGCAATAAGAAATACAAAAATGTCTGCAAACAGAGAAGCACTGATCACATATGATCATCTATTACCAGCAGTTATGAAAGCAGAATCAAGAAAAGCATATATTATAGACAAGAAAACAGGATAAAAATGGAATTAATTATTACAATATAAAAAAATGCAGCAGAGATGCTAAATGCCTCACTCTTCAAAATTAACACACTGAAAAAGTCCATAAGAGTAAGGCAAAGCAAATAGACAGTTAATGTATTATACCCAAAATCAAGGTAAACTCAGAAATAAAAGCAGAAATCCAGTACTTATTAAATGTTAGCACTTTCAGAGTATGAGTACTGCTTCTTCAGATGTTACATCTAAGTCAAAGTATCCAAAACACTTATATATAACAGTTAATTAAGTCCAATCAGCAAAGGGTGGGTATCAATTAAATAATCAAAAACAGCTATTAAAACCCCAAAACATTAAAATAAGTTTTAATAAACCAACATTAGGCTAAATTCATATAAAATACAATAAACTCATGCACAAGATAAAAAAATCTTCTAAATAACAAAGATCACATACGTATAACAATGTGCAAGGAAAAACATACACTAGAAACATCCATCTATTCAATGGTCTTGCTTTAAGGAGGGGTTTCAATGGCACCTTTTCATTAAGACCATGACCCATATCAGCTGTGAATCTAACTATCCATTTAGTCTCAGTGGATTAAGTAAAATTCTCAAAATCCTCATCCTGTTCATTTGCAACTACTTTTTGTACAACCAAAAACTTAAAATGATGTTCTAAACCACTATCACTAACATGTCTAGCTAAAGCATTACTACTAGATTTGTTCCGAATATTATATACATGTTCCTTGATCCTGCCTCTTAAGTGCCTATTCATCTTTACAACATAGACAGAGGTGCATATTAGACAGACAGTTAAATAAATCACATTCTTTCCAACATAGATAGAGGTGCATATTAGGCAGCTAAACAAATCACATTCATAGAGGAACAATCTGCATTGACTTTAAACTTAAACAGTTTTTTTTAAATCAGGGTGTTCAAACACTCTGAAGAATCAGTATAGCTTCAATGGTCTTGCTTTAAGCAGGGGTTTCAATGGCACCTTTTCATTAAGACCATGACCCATATCAGCCATGAATCTTACTATCCATTTAGTCTCAGTGGCTTAAGTAAAATTCTCAAAATCCTCATCCCTTCCATTTGAAACTACTTTTTGTGCAAACAAAAACTTAAAATGATGTTCTAAACCACTATCACTAACATGTCTAGCTAAAGCATTACTACTAGATTTGTTCCGAATATTATATACATGTTCCTTGATCCTGCCTCTTAAACACCTATTCATCTTTCCAACATAGATAGAGGTGCATATTAGACAGACAGCTAAATAAATCACATTCTTTCCAACATAGATAGAGGTACATATTAGATAGACAGCTAAATAAATCACATTCATAGAGGAACAATCTGCATTGACTTTAAATTTAAACAGTTTTTTTTCAAATCAGGGTGTTCAAAACACTATGATGAATCAATATAGCTGCAAAAGTTGCAATTCATACAAGGGACAGTAGCAAAACTTAAGCCACTAGGTATGATGTTCCCCGTATTAGGGTAACAGAGCATTCGTTTTAAGGACTTTTTATTTTTAAAAGAAACACTGGGCCTATCTCCAACAATGTCCTTAATTTTTGAATTGCTGGTTAGAATAGGCCAGTATTTCTTAACTACATCAGTAACTGAATTTCATTACTAGCATAATATAGAGGCATACACAATGTACTGTTAATTACCTTGTTATCTTGTATCAATTCTAACTGTTGGCCCAGAGGGGAAAATATGGTTTACCTTTAGTGACACATAACTGTATTACTTCTCTTAATGAAATCTCAAAATCTCTCTCATCATACCCTTTTTCCTTTAATCTATCTTTCAGGTCAACCAAGACCACTTCAAACATACCATCATCTGGGTTCAGCCTTGACATCCTAAGACCCTGTTCTTTTACTATGTTCTTAAAAATGTGTCCAGGGTGCATCCTTCTTCTACGAAGCAAGTTGTTCCTTGTACATCCTTTCTTAAATACAGTAATCCCAAATAACCCAGACTGATTTCTAAACACTTTTATATCTAGAAATTTGACTTCTTTCTTAGATACATTAATACCAAACCTAAGGAAAGGAGTACTCGAGTTAAGAGCTGTGAAGAATTAATCCAGCTCTGTTTCTGTACCATCCCAAAGTAAAAAAAGATCATCAACAAGACATCTATAAAAGACAACCTGTTGCCATCTTGTTGTTTTTAAAAATGTATCATTCTCCTACCGGGTCATCACTATGTTAGCATAACTATTGGTGGTTGATGTACCCATCACCACACCTTCCCTTTGTAAATAGATCTGTTGATTAAACAAAAAAAATATTATTTTCAAGTATAATTTCCATAAGCATACAAATCAATTCTATATAAGTATGTTCATATGAGCTATGTTGTGACAAATATTCACTTAGCATCTCAACTCTTACATCATTAGGTACAATGATAAATAGATAGTGGACATACATAGTGACCAATAATAAATTGTCACTGGGTTTCTTCCACTCATTTAAAAATGTATACAAATCCATCAAACATTGTTTTTTTTTGTTCAAGTTATTTTATTAATTTTGTCAAGCAAAGTAATAATAAACTTTTACATTTCAATCAAGAATAAATTATAATGAACTATTTACAAATGTACAAATGGCCTCAAACCAGGTAAGCAATAGACAAAAGGGAAAAAATAAAATCAAAGGGGAAAAACAAATTGAAATACACAAACAGAGAAAGTTACACGAAAGAGTCGTTTTACTTCTTTGTGACTTAAGAAAGTAAATTTAAGTCCGTTTTAAGAGTCTCAGTAAGGAAGAGAACTTTCTCCCATGGATTATTAAGCCATTTCCTAGGAAAAATTCTAATTTCCTTCACTCTGATTTCCAGCTGTGCTACATCTTTCAGTAGGATTAAAAAATCATCGAAGGTTGGAGTGGAGGATGTCTTCCATTTCATTGTGATACATTTCTTTGATACTGCCATCATAGTCCAAAGTAGATAAAGGTTTTTGTTTTTTGAAACAACAGTTTCATTTATATCCAGAAGAATTAGTGACTTTGACAAAATAAAGGAATCTGTAAAAATGGCTTGCAAAAAATCACCAATATCTTCCCAGAATTTCTTGATATGAGTACATTCATGCATAATATAAAACCAATCAGCATTACATTTTGAGGAACATCTTCAGCAAGTTATGTCATTAGAATTGGAGAATCTATCAATTTTGTTGGGTCTATAGAAAGCTCTATGCAAAAGTTTCCATGAACATTTTTTCCAAATTTGTATATTGGAGGTTAATTTAATAAAATAAAATAAGCTGGATTTATTCTCATTTGATAACAAGAATGGATATTTTTTAGTGAAAAAGTTTCAGAACTTCTGATTAGAATTGGCCTTGTAATTTATAATAATTTTATAGAGATTTGCGGTTAAATTTGTCCAATTAAATTCCCTGTAAATTACTTCATGTAAAAAAATATATGAGTTTAGGAATGGAAGCAAAGGAAGAACTTTTTATTGTTCTGCATAAATCTTGTGCATAGGGAAATAGACCATTAAGAGCTAACCAATCAGAATTTGATAAGTCAAATTTGTTAATTAACTGCCTTGCATCCATGACTATCAAGCTTTTCATACATTGGAACCAGCAAGTAAAACTTTTTGCTTCCCAAGAATTAAGAGTATTTGAAGGAATGTTATTGAAGAAATCTTTTGTAATTTTAAAGGGAATTGATAGCTGCAACCATAGTTTAATACCAATGTTACTATTTACAAAACTCCGGAAAATATTGTAAATATAATTTATATAGTTTAGATTGGTGGGTTTAGTAGAGTTGTATTGCAAGTCAACACAGATAATATGCCAGAGTTTATTCGTATGTTCATTTAATCATGAGTTTTTTTGTCAATTTACTTTAATTTAGGAATATAGTAGTATGTAAGGTCTTCCATGCAGAAGAATATTTTGGATCAAACCAATTTATTGCTGTTTTGAAAATAGAAGCTTTAATATAATATTCTAAATCAGGGAAGTTAATTCCTCCCATTTCCCAAGGTCTGATATGATTTAAAAAAACTATGTTATTCTTTTTTGGGTACCAAAGAAAATTTATAAAGATCTTATTTAGTTCTTTTAAAATCTTTTTACTGTGGGTTATAGGGATAGCTAGTGCAATGTAAGTTACCTTTGGGAGTAAAACCAACTTTATTAGCTGCAGTCTATCTTCAAATGTTAAATACAATTTATTCCATTTCCCAACTAGTAATTGTATGGTATTCACAATATTACTATAATTGGTAGATAAAGTTAAATCTACATTTTTGCATAAAACAATCCCCAGATATTTTAGTGAGGTGATCTGTTTCCCAATTGTTTGATTTATGTTGATATTAGAGTTGTTTATTTTATTTAACAAAATATGATTTGATTTAGAACTATTGACTTTTAAACCTGAGATATGATAGAACTTTTCAACTAGTAAGTTTAATTCATGAAGCAATTTTTCTGAATTAACTAGGGTGAGTAGTATATCATCTGCAAAGAGCATTATTTTGGAATTAAATTGATCAAATAAGTTAATGTCTTTAATTTTGGGGTTAAAATGAATTGCTGAAGAAAAAAGTTCAATTGCTAATGCAAACAACATTGGGGACATAGGACACCCCTGTTTGGTACCCATAGTAATTTCAATAGCCTCAGATGCAAATGGGCCTAATTTTACATATGCCAAATTGTCTTTATAAATATTTTTATTAAAGTAATGAATTGATAGCGAAACCATAAATGTGTAGTATTTTAAAATGATAATCCCAATTTAGTGAATCAAAGGCTGTTTCAATGTCTAAAGTGACTATTAGGGCCTCATGTTTATCTCTATTTAAAATTTCTATGATGGTTAAGATTTTTTGAATGTTATCATGGGTGTGTCTATTATGAATAAAACCAGTTTGTTCATCACTTATGACATGGATGAGTGATTTTTTTTTATTCTATTAACCAAAATAGACATAAGTATTTTATAGTCATTATTAAGGAGTGAAACTGGTCTATATGAACTGCATAAGTTAGGATTTTTATTTTCTTTTAATACAGGGGTGATCAAAGAATATCTCCATGAAGTAGAATTGTGCCTTGAGAATAAGTTTCATTTAGAGCTTTTTGCATAATTGATATAGCAGAAGCTGGCGATAATTTATAAATTTCCTTAATGATTCCATTGATGCCTTGAGCCTTGTTACTCTTACTTTCCTTAATTTTTTTCATTAATTTCTTTAAGAGTGATTTGTTTTTGAATATTTAGGATTAAGCTTTCTGGTATTTTATTTATATTTGAGGTATCCAAGCCTAGGTCTGGGTTATTATGATGTGAATCATTATTATTGCAATGTTTTGTAAAATGAACTCTAAAGGCTTCCAAGATGTCACTAACATCTTAGACATTTTTATTATTTCTCCCCTCATGAATTATATCCATGATATTATTTTCAGTGGAATGTCATTTTAATTTCATTGCAAGATTATGCATATATTTGTGCGAGACAGAGAAATAATTTAGTTTTAATTTTTCCAAAGCCAAATTGGTTTTGTGAGTTAAGATATCATTGTATTTTTTTTTATTTAATTCCCCAATTTCTTTTTTTGTAACTGAATCTGTCACATTCTTAGAGTTAATTTCTATGATTTGTTTTTGAATATTAACTAATTCTGATTCCCATTCCTTTGTTTTGCTGTTTCACCAAGAAATAATTTTGCCATATAGATAAGCCTTTAGGGAATCCCATAAAATAACTGCAGTTATATCACTAGTATAATTTGTATATAGGAAGTATTGCATTTCCAAATCCAACCAAGGCTTAAACTGTTTTAATTTAGTGATGTAAGCCGGGATTCTTTTAGTAAAGGTCAATCTCTTAAAGTCTGTTTGAAATTTAAGAATGAGTGCACTATGATCAGATAAGGGAAAGGGATTACAGAAAATTCTTATATTTTCATTTTTAAATCTTTGGAAACAAATATTTTATCAATTCTTGTTTGGGTATTGGGTATTGAATCTATAATCACTATGAGAAAATGATAATGAATTATCTTTCCTAAGAGAAAATGAGTCTAATAATTGCAAATTATCTATCCATTCATTAAGAGTTCTCCATGTAGAAGTAATACAGAAAGGTATTTTATTAGTAGTCTCCAAAGTATCTAAAGTACAGTTAAAGTCCCCTCCCAAAATTAAAATACCCTTCGAGGTTTTATTAAGGAGATCTATATGCTTTTTAACTGTTAATACACCCATACCGGGAAACCAATATAGATTCACCAATGTCCAAATTCTATTACAGAATCTTATTATTACAATTGATAAAAGACCATCTTTGTCTTCATAGGTAGAGATAACTTGAGGATTGGAGACACTTTTCCTCCATAGTATTAATACCCCTCTAGTTTTTTTGCTATATGATGAATTGGCTAATCTTAGAAATTCATTTGGATTCCAAATGAAGTTATCATTAGCAAGAACCCCACTTGTGCTTTATTTAATTTAAGATATTTAAGTAAGTTGGATCTTTTCATTGGGTTATTTAAACCATTAATGTTCAAAGAAAGCAACCCTATGTCCATCTTAATTATTGACTATTGAAGAATACTTTAACCGAATATAGTGACAAGATATTTTGATACTTCGGTGCTTATAACTTTCATACATAAAATAAATCTAAAAAATTGATTAATGAATCCCTTAGAGTTATATAAAATAGAACTGAAAAGAGGCCATAAAAATAAAAAAAAAATATATATAGTCGATAATCTCAAACTTGTGTACAATCAAAAACTTAAGATAACCTTTTAACAAACATGGAATGAAAATCATTCCCAATCTGAGAGAACTACAAGATTCAGTCAGATTATCCCTCATTACAGAAAATAAACCAAACTCTATTGAAAGAATAGAGACTCCAATAAATGTAACACTGAAGAATGCAAGGTAGATTACTCTTCAGCATGAACAAGTGATTTTTAAATCACTAACACGTATGAAAAAAGCTTATTGAGAATAAACACTTAAAATACAATTCTAACTATAAAGTTTATCATAGTTGACAATTGTATGTGATAAAGCAAGTAAACAATTTCATATTGAGCATAATTTTGAAAAGTGCAGATAGAACATCAGGAAAGGTATTACCATAAACCTGTTCCTTCCATCATTAGTAAATCCCATTACTCTAACTATTTCATTTAGTATTTGGGTTATGGGATACATTATAGGATGCATTGTGGGGTATAATAACAGTAGTAACGACTATAAGCCTGGGTTTCTGCTTTTTTATGAAAATATTTGGGAATGATATTTACTACAGCCTATGTGTCATATCCTGAACAGTAGAGTGCTAGTGCTTTCCTACAACTTCTGACTTGCTACAGTACCACTAGATATCTACATTCAGTCAATTGAATTAGATTAAGAACAGGAATCACAGTAATATGTGTATATAAGAAAAAAAACAAAAAAAAACAAAGATGAATACAGTTGCTGTTAAAACATTGCTATCAAGATATCTTGCCTATAAAGGAAGCTTGAATCAAACTTATTACATTGCATTCCAAACTCCAAGAAGTTCAATTGGCATTAGTTTAGTATATACTTTAAAAAGATGAAAGTAAATGGTAAAATATTTGAAGATTTAACTTAAATTAAACACGAGCCACAGAGGACTTATTTGCAGACATACAGTGTTTAAGCATAAAATCAATACATTTTAGAGCTGTATCATAGAAATGGAGCATTGACAGTAAAATGGATTATGTAATAATACCATCCTATAAAAGGGAATTAGGGTATCCACTCTGTCAAGATCATTGTAGTAGTGACAATTCAACACAGTAAGTATCTTAAAAGGGGAAACATACCATAAATTATGCAGTTATAGTACTTTAAATATATTGGCTTGAAAAAGCAGCATGCATAAAGCAATCACAGGTATGAAATCAACACTAAAATGCCTAATTAATATATCATACATCAGATGAAATTTTTTTTCATGGAACATGACACAATGTAAGGACAGAAACCTGCTAAGATTTTACACATCCTTTCCCATTTGAGAAAGTAATTATTTCCCATTTCTTGCCAAACAATCCTTAATACAATTAGACTAATATAAAACTTAAATGACTTTGAGTGCATAAACAGTATTCATTTTAATTATATACCAGAAACCCTTAGCTGACATATTTATGAAAAAAAGAATAGCATATATATGTGTTTGAAAATAATAATAACTAAATACACATAACAACATTGGAATTTCCTTGCTTTATACCATTGAAAAACCTTTTTGTTCAAAGATGTTAGGGAGCTTAAAAAACTACTGTCTCTTTAAGAGATTGAGGAACATGTAAAGGGGTGTGTACCTTAACAATATTGAAAGTGTTTTCCTGTAAACTCGTATAGGAAACTATGTAGAACCAAATACTGATTCCCTCAATATCCAAAATAAATCCCCTTGAACTCCCAGAAAAGGGTGCAGTTTGCAAGGCCAGTCTGCGTGAGAAATCCTCTCACGTTCTCAAGCAAGGAAAGCAAGGATGTGAATAACTATTACTAAGCATCATCACAACCCTGCCGATGCCTTTCTAAGGCTTCCACCCGAGTCAAAGGCACACCAAAAGCCTAAACAAGACAGCAGTGTCACACTAGAATGTAAAAAAAAATGAGTACTTAGTAAAAGGAACCCAACAAGTGTGACAGACAGCTGTCAGACCCCTAGAAACCAAAAAAGGTTACACTTCATAATTAAATCCAAGACATTAGCTGACACCCTATCTTATACCACTTGTGTCAAGAGCCAAAGCTTCTCTGCTTCCGCAGAGACACAGCAAAATCCTGAGGCTGTTCACAAATGCTGAAGCAAACAACAAAATAGGATCGCTACAAAATTGGTGCCAATACTAATCACACCATCATGCACACAGCAAGCCCTTCCAACATCTATAAAATAATTGGGATACACCTCTCAATTTAGCTCCTATAAAGGCCATCTTTCCCATGGAAATATATGACAGCTTCGCACAGACATAAAGAAAGACAATACATATGTTCTGTAAAGCCCGCATTATCAAATATGGCCTTTTATATGATAAATCATTATCACTGAGCTAACGTGTTGTCCTGGCAAACAGCACGATGATCAAAGAGAAGAGAAGAGAAAGTATAAAAGGTTTAAACAGCAACAGAAGTATATAATATTACTTTTCCCATAAGTTTTTGATCGCAACAACCCTGTGTACAACACCTGCTATCGGATGATTAATGTAACTCTTCTCTAAGAACATTTACAGAACAAATTCATTTTCTTACACCACAGGTGACATGAATATTGTCAAAACAAACCAGTGGCAAAAATAATAAGCATGTAAATAGGAGATAGTTTATGTATATAGAATCAGATAAAGGAGGTGTTTAAGAATTAATAAAAAGCTAATGTCATGCTGAATGAACGGAACGGGACTATGTGATTAGTTATAATGTACGAGAGGGCTTGCCAACATTGGGTAGCTTATAAGAATGTTAGAAACTTTGTGGAGGATCATATCAGTGGCAACATGAAGAAACAGGTCAAAGAACAAACAAACTGAGCAGAATGTAAGGAAATGCAATAAACGCATTTGCATGCTCGCGATGTGAACAGGGAAGACAGCATGTCTCGAGTATGAGAAAACCATTATTTTTTGAGACAGGGAAGAAAAAAAAGAAAAAAAGTGGTTTAAATGAAAACACATGGCTGCACTTTATGCAATAATTCAACAGAGACAAGATACATTCAGAATTACCAGAGGGCTTGTTTCATTTTAAAAATTATAATTAATATAGATATATATATATATATATATATATATATATATATATATATATATATATATATATATATATATAAAGCTCATATACCATTTATGAAGTAAACAAAACGTAAAATTATACTTAATGAAATCAGAAACCTTCTGTGCATTTCACTGTTAGATTTCAAAGTTTAGGATGTATATCAGGTATTTTCTTAGTCAACACTTTCCTACAGTTTCCCAGCCCAAGATAATGTTTAATAGCAGTGTTAGACTGCTAAAATCAGACTACTGAATATAAGTAGTAAATAAACCACAGTATGTATATGAAGTAATGTCTAAGTGTAATGAAATTAGCTAAAAGCTTGAGAGACTAGATGAACAATATATACTGTATTACCTTTAACAATGACATTTAGTTTTAGTTGAATCTTTTTGAGAAGCATTAGAGATGGTACTTTTTATATCAGTTATTTGCTCTTTTTTTCACATCAATCCAAGTATTTTTCTCAGGAGATCTTTTCAGTGAGATAGTTGATGACCAATACATCTCCTCTGGAACTGTCATTATGTTATTATTTTTTATGAAAGTAATTGCTTCCTCAGTGTCATTAAATGATCTCATTTCATTTGTAAAGAAAATCCTTCCCCCAGATTCATGAATCCTCCGTGTAAGACTTAATAAGTCTTACTCAGAGGCTGCAGTTGAATGGTATGATGTCAGCATGCCATGAATATTCATGAGGGCACGCTGACTCAACCGTAACTCCTACACGGACCGAGTATGAAATCAGGGGGTGTGTCCGACTGCCGAGCAGTCTAAATGTCCAAGCTCCTGCAAGTGTAGTAAAAGCAAAATGTCAACACATGAGCGAGTTCGCTCAAATGTACTTGCACCCAACACCAAACACCCTGACACTGTAAACCCCCATCACAGTTATAAAAAGTAAAATATTTATTTATTTTTTTAAAATCCACGATATAGCTGCCCGTATTTGCGTGTGTGTGTGCAGGTGTGCCCATTGCTTAGCTATAGTTAGCAATTCCGACATGGAAGAGCATAAGAAAGAATGTTTATGCAAATCACACCAAATTGCAATAGTGTAATGGTAGAGCGTATGCACAAAGAGGAGACATTCATGGTTCGAGTCCCACCACTCCCCTTCTTATTTATGTTTTAAATCAGTATTTGAAATAATACCAGACATATATGATTAAAATATTATTAAAAGCAGTGAAATGGCCAATGTATCAGTGAACAAAATGTATATTTTTAAAGGATACAGATATATAATAGCCTGCCATTAAGCAGCGCTTTACCCAGCTTAACAGAGGTGCCCATAGTTTAATAGCGCTTTACCCAGCTAAGCAGAGGTGCCCATAGTTTAATAGTGCTTTACCCAGCTAAACAGAGTTGCCCATAGTTTAATAGCACTTTACCCAGTGCAATAGAGTTGCCCAAAGTTTAAAAGCACTATGTGTTTGCACAGATGTGCACGCCGCGCCAACCAGGGCACCGTAGGGCACCGAGGAGCAACGTAGAGCAAAGTTGCTTAAATGCAGCCACACCCCCTAGCCTGTCTGGACAGTATGAAAATAAAATGAATGACAAGGTTCCAACCCAGGACTCTGTGCATCAGAAGCAAAGTACAGAACCACTAAGCCATGACAACATAGGGGAAACATCCACTGTTAACATTCATATACTTACGAATGATAGTTTAACCATTACTAAGCAGGTCTGCAGTCAGCCGAGAATTTTACAAAATGGCCAGTCACAAAAAAGTGCGGGAAATGCGGCATATTTAAGCCCCACAGGTGGGAATACATGCCATAACTGATTGTAGCTCACAACTACAATTAGACTGTCTGGTGTCGGAGAGGGAACACGCTTCTGAGCGCAACGTTGGGGCATCAAGGAGTCCAAATACATGGTTTGGCTCCTTATCCACCGTCATGAGTCAAGACTCCTGCAGGGCCAGTTCCAAGGGATGGAGTACAAAGCAGAGGCTTGGAACTGGTTAGCTCGTGACCTCACCAGTGCCACAGGCATTCCTCAGACTGGTGAGCAGGTCCATCACCACCATGTAGACCTGAAGAGATGAAAGCAGGACTGCCTAAACCAGTGGATACAGGAGGCCCGTGGGATGCGGGATGCCCCACAACTGAGTATGTAGCCATGGAATGCAGTATGTAAGAATTGATAATGGAGTATGTATAATGGATAGGTATGTCTTAATATCCCCTCATTTACTTTACAGCTGCAGGTGACCGTGCTATGAATTAGCAAGCCTATGCTGATAGGCTGCTAAGGCTGCACCACCAGGCAGGTTAGTGATTATTCTGCAGGTACTGTTATATAAAATATAGGAGAGAGCATGAAAGAAAGTGTTGTAGTCCAATAATACAGCCATAAAATTGCCTGAATAAGTCCTCTGCATGTACTGTCAGATAAAAACGCCAGAGAGGCAGAAAAAGAGTGTAGAAACCCATTAAGAAAGGTAACATATGTCTGGAATAATATCTCTACAGGCACTGTCATATAAAATAAGTGAGTGAGCCTGAAAAAAGAGTGTGCTAACCTATTAATAAAGGTATAATATGTCTTGAACATGTCTGCCATATACACCGTTAAAACAAATAAAGGAGTGAGCCTGTGGAAAAGTGTGTAATGTCATTAATAAAGGTCTAAAACCCAGAGTGTGCCTGTATCACAGAGTCTGAAATGTTGGTGTACCCTTGCATTATACAAACAGTACTGTTTGAAAAGGTACTGGCAACCCAGAGTTGTGCAGTTCCATATAAAGTGGGTGATGGAAGTGCTAGTAGCTGTGAAACATATATACAGTCCACAACAGTCAGTTACTGGCTGGCATGAATAAGTAAAACTGGCACATGTGTAGCATGTTATATTTTCACCAAAAATGTGAGTGTGTGTCAAGAAATGCAGGGTTCTGTATAAATCAAAGTGAAAATGTCATGTGAAAACATCCCAGATATGTAGATAAAGAAATATAAATGCAATCAAGAAATATGTAGCAGTAACATCTGCATCCTGGACAGTTAGTTTGTCAGATATAGGTCAGGCATATATTGAACTAGCCAAACTCATTACACAACCTAATGTATGGTGGCAAGTGTAATAATATATGTAGGGGATATACACTTGCAGTCACTAAGAATGTAGTGTAGATGAAAAGATCTTTAAAAGATGTTAACCAAGGTATTTTCAACACCCTACTGTATGCGCATAAACCATGCAATTCCACACCTCAATGGGTATGTGTAATCTTAAATATTTGTTGGGACATATGTCCTATTGTTCTATAAATATTTGCATTCACGTTGATGCATGTGCCCTGTTTGAATACCACAATCATGGTGGCCTGTTGCTAACAAACATCCCTGAATGCTGTTGGAATAACCACTGTGGTTCAATATATGCATGTGTTATGCTTGCTGTTCAACTGTTGTACCCTTGGTGTGTTGGGTTAATGGGAGTATTATTGCATGCTGTTACAACTAATCTGGAATGCTGTTTTGCTTATGTTGTAATTAAACACACCTAATCACAGAACGTATGGGAAGGCCAGTCCCAGCGGACCCACCTGTCCCTCCACAGCCGGCGGGTGCACCTGGCACCAGCAGGTCTGGTGCCCAGCCTGGGTTCCCCTCCTCAATTGGTCCAGTGCCACCTTTGAGTGAAAGCACTGCAGGGGATGGGGCTCATCCCCCCCATGCAAGTGTGGGCGGAGAAGGGCCACCTGTCACCCTTCGAAGTGTCCAGGTTGAGGTGTGTAGGGAGATCCAGCGTTCAGTCTCTGATCCCCTAAGCCAGCTAGAGGCGAGAGTGGCGCATCTCACAGGTGAGCCTGCCCATCCTACACAGCCCCCAGCACAGCCACCCTCGGGGCTGTGAAGGTGCAGTGGTGACTGCCCATGGATGGGGATCTCAGTTCCACTGTTACCATCTGTGGGCTCATGGGCTTGCGATTTCCAAACAACCTTCCCCGTCAATTGGTTTCACCCACCCCATGTGTCAAATTCCGGCCCTGTATGCGTCTTGTTTGTTTTGTCTGTTTACCACCCCAACCTACCTCCCCAAATATATCTACATCCCTACCTTACATTCCACTCTCACCTGAAAAAAAAAAGGGCAATCTGTTCCCACAAAATAATTACGCCCCATACATAGCTGCCCATTTCGCACACATGTCCGCCGGACATGTAAACTGATAATTATAATTGGCACTACAACATACTCTGTTGTCCTCACCCCCCTCTCAGGGGTGGAAGGTTGCAAATTTCACACCAAATTATGAACATATGCACAGCTGTTGCTGGTAAAGAAATGGCAGCTATGGGCCTTCCCTACACCCTTCCTGCATATCCCAGCTGGTTTCCCTACTGTCTTTCCCTCTTTGTGCCCCCTTTTTCACCACTTTCCTATCTCCCCATTTTCTTTTCTTTCAAAGAAATTAGCACGGGGGTTAGCGGGAGTAAGCACTTTTAAGCAGTAGTTAGCAGGGGTGCGCGAGTTTGAGCTTGTGTGTGCTTAGCTAAGCATCGCTAAGCGTCACGCAAACCCACGCAAACCCGCTTACAACTGCTTAAAAGTGCCTTAGTCACTCTGTATGACAGGGCCCTTGTATTGCTCAGCAGCAAAATAAAATGCACCTGTCAGTCTCGAACCCCAGACCTTGGACTCACCAGTCTGCATGAAATACCAGTACACCACAGCAGATATGCAATAACTTGGTGCTGAAAGAAATATATTATGCATTACAATGAGTGAATGTAAAGGGAGAATAGGAATGGCATAACACAAATCATGTTCTGTGGCCCTTAACCAGCAAGTGTTGTGGAATTGCATGACATGACTGTGAAAAGAGAAGCAGCCATGCTAGTAGGGAATAATGTTACAGTAGCACCTTACAAACCCACACAGTATCAGAGCAGGATAAACACTGGCATATTTAAACAGGTCAGAGGCCAGACCTCCTAACTGTGACTGGTTTACAGGGATATCCCTGATTTGCAACCAAATGTTAGCTGTGCCCTTCAGACTCCCTGTGAAATGTAGTAGCAGTAGGCAGAAAGGTGAGGAATCCCACTTAATGATAAATGTCAATAAGTGAGAATAGACACTGCTTGCACATCAGAAAAGGTGTAGTAATACATATGCTTAGAATCCAGATATGAGACATATACCAACCTTCTGACTGAGACAACAGTGTTCACAGCAAACAAGCATGGTCCCCACCTTGCAAAACTGAAAGGGCTACGCCTGCCTAACCTATCATTTTATAGCAGTGTCCTGAAATCACAGTGAGAACTGCAAATTACCACACAGCAGGCTGCATGCAATTACCAAATGGTGGGCACCAATTGGTGCAGAGGCCATCACATGCACATGTGCAGATACCTAGAAAAGCAGCCTGTATCTGCTGTCCACACATGCAATAATATCATTGCACCAACTGGGAGAGAGGGAGAGAGAGAGCGCGAGAGAGACAGACAGAGACAGACAGACCGACAGATGGATACAAACAGGCAGTAGGAGACAGACACTGAAAACAAACAGCAACACACAGAGGAAACCAAAACCAAAAAAAAAATACAACACCTACAACAGACGGAGGTGAGGAATACAAAGGTAAGGTATGTAACAGATATGTATTTGCTGACATCCGAAAGATGTGACTGTGGGGTACCCTACGCACTGTGAATCATCCATATGTGGCAGCAGTCCATATCTATATGTACATGCACATTTGCATAGGGCAAAGGACATACTGCAACTGTTAGTGAAGGCTGGGCATATGTATGTTGTTGAAGGCTGCTATGTGCACATATGTATGTAGGTTGTAGTGTGTAGCATTGCAGACAGCAAGCAGTGCAGGAATATGTCATGTGGTGATTAAACACTGTGGGACTGAGCTACAGGCAGTGAGGCCTGCTACAGCTATATGGCTTGAGGACAGCAGAATGCATTCTGCACAACATTGTGTAATAGTATTACATAACCGTATGTCTCACAACTGTTGCATAATTGACATCTCCACCATGAAAGCTGAGTAGTATATGTGCCTATATGTGCAGCTATATGTATAGCAATGGATGTTTAGATGTATGTGTGTATATATATATATATATATATATATATATATATATATATATGTGTGTGTGTGTGTGTGATATATATGGGTATATATGGATAAATATAGATATATATGGATATATATAGATATATATAGATATATATGGGTATATATGGATATATATAGATATATATAGATATATATATATATATATAGATATGTATGGATATGTATGGATATGTATAGATATGGATAGATATGGATAGATATGTATAGATATGGATAGATATGTATATATATATGGAGAGATATGTATAGATATGGATAGATATGTATATATGTATGTATATAAATATATATATGTATATATATATATATATATATATATATATATATATATATATATATATATATATAGAGAGAGAGAGAGAGAGACACCGGGTCGTATGTACTGCAACAGGTGCCTGTTGTCCAAGGCATGGACTGAACACCAGAGTTGATACTGCAGTGTCATACCCCATTCCAAAACACCTTACGCAGTAACTGCCACATAGGTGGTAGCCTTCCTAACACTGAAGGTGTCAGAAGGGAACACGGGACACAGGTGGACAGTAGGCTCCCCTTTGATAATCACAGTGCCACAGTAGTCATGTAATCTGTCTACGTGGTACGTGTCATCACAAAAGGTGTGTCATCTAGGGAAATATAGGTCAGTGTTCCCCTCTACTCATCACAATGCCCCATGTGGTATGTACCTCATATGACAACTACAGCAAGTGGAAAGGCCACAGAAATACCTAACAGCTCTGATTGTCAATGTAGCATTGTTTACACCACTGTTAGGTCTGAGTATGTATTGTCCACCCATGTGCTACTTGACTGAAGTGTAATGTGTTGTCAGCATGTGTTAGTGAGTGGACAGTACGTGTGTGATGTGTGCAGTACAGATTAGTAAGTGTACATCTGTGAACATGGTGGGTGCACACTGTCTGCATGTACGTGCATAATGGACCCATGGGATGTGTGGCATACCCTGTCATACACATTGTTAACATCTCATAGTATCTTTTAATGGCCAGTATGCATTCTACTACAGTTATGTATTAACATGGGTAGACATGCATGTATGACATGGGTTGACACTATGCTGTGGGTGATACCGTTAAAATCTGTCAATGATTTGTGGTCTGGTAGTATACACAACCTCAACAGCATGACTATAAGCAATCATTGGATGATGTCCTGACAAATGACACACAGTCGTAGGGAACTCAGTAACAGTTGGATCCTTCCGGTGCTACACTATAACACTAACCAGTGGTAATGACCGCCACCCATTCCTGTGACCACACCTGTTTGGCATATAGCCCCCTTAGGTACATGCAAACACATTAGGGATGTGTCCATTCAAATCTAGAAATGAATGCATTGGCCTACAATGCATTCCCTGGATGGGACGCATATCCTACACAAGGGTATCATACAGACAGATACCTGTTGTCTGATACATGCTGTATAGCAGTAAGCCGACTATGGCATAGTCATCCTCATGTACTATACATGAAATCCCGTCAGCACTACACAGGTGGTAGCCCTCAACATGTATGTTGGGTACCAATGTGTACATACAGCCTCATGTTATGTCATATGTCCCTTGGTATCCACATATCCATAGGTATTGTGGAGTCCCAAGGTGTATCACATAAGACATTAGAGGCCCGGTTGCATATCCACAAGGCAGTTGTACACCTATAAAGACTGTCCATTATTGGCAGTCATTGCTGTGTATGAACATGTCTGACTTATACCCCAGACATATACCCTCACTCACACTACTCTTAAGTAACTGTCATGGGTGTGTGTGGCACAGATGACCTTGGCCACAGAACATGACAGTGGACGGCCTTGTCACATACATACATATGTGACCTACGATCTGAGAAGAAGCGGCACAACCTGTCAATGGAAACAAACATATTCATGTAGTATGCAGACTTCACACCTATGTACTGATTGAGGGGACATGTACACATATATATTTGCCACGCAGATACCTGATGTGTTCAATACTGTTGTAATCGTAATATGTCATACCATAGTAAAAGCAAAACCCACACTGCATTGACCAACAGTGACACACACACAGTCAGCATTTGCAGGATTCAAACCCCTATCTAACTATGTTATGATACTAGAGAGATGCATTAACACAGCATGCTATTTGCTTTACTGGGTGGCTTCCCTTCTCCGTCTATATTTGTAGGATGGTGACATCATCAGTCTTTCCAAAGAGGAATGTACCTCTTTTAGTGTGTTTTCCCAGTCTCCAAAAAGGGCACTCCTTTCAAAGACAATTGCACACATATACACACCTCCCAACACACACACACAGTCAGCGTTTGCAGGATCCAAACACCTACCTAATTGCCTGATTCTGATTGTTTTCACCTGCTAGCTCTGCTAGTACTCCCTGGTAGCTTCCTACTATTTGTTGTGCTTCCTTTTTCCTTTCTGTTTCCTCAGGGGGGAGCTCCGCGCACACAAGCTCAAACACCCACACAGCAGCTAACATGCGAGCATACATGCTTACATGGACTAAAACTTGCTTATTCAGGTTAAAACGGGTGCACATCAGCGCAAACACGTTTACAACTCTTTAAATGGCCTTATGCATGCTTACTCTGGCTTAAACGCACGCACTCACACTTACACATGCGCACTCTGTCTTACTTGGGTTTACAGGCCCACACACGTGCTCATGCTCTGCAAGAAACATTGGTGTTATCCATGGCATACACCTTCCATTTCTTGCCTTTCCCTAGCCCACCTGTTGACACACCTCTTTCCATGATGTGTAAATGACAGCAGACACATGCCACTCTGCTCCAATGAGCTTCACTTCTTTCATACATACCCCCCCTCGTGATGTCACCTATCTTCTACTCTGTTACTCCCCTTATCCTACTCCTACACTCCACTGACTGTGCTCATTTGCTATGTAAACTTGCGATTCACTATCCTAACCCTCATTTACATAGGATTGCCTACTAATGCTTGGTTACATCTCTTAGACTGAGCTTCCCCCCTTAGCAACCTCTACTCGGTGGCCATGTTGTCTTCAGCCTGCCATTCCCTTGCATTGTACATTAACAATTTAAATAAGATCCACATTTGTGGGTTTTAATTTTTAGTTTTCTGGGATTTAGAGTGCAGCCCATTTGTGCGGTGCTGCACTATGCTTAAACATCAGAAATCAGAGAAATAAAATTATTTTTATTTTCATATTGCATCAGGAAACATTTCCAATGGCCAGATATTTGGCCATTGGCATGCTTCCTGCACTGGATGCAACCTTTATTTAGAGCTGTCACGGCTCCGTTTTGCTATTTGCAGAATGGTACTCAGTTGTCAACTGAGTACATTTCTGCAAATAACACTGCTCTTACTCGGACAGGTTCGGGTTTCCTGAATCACAAATCTACCTCATTTGCATGCCTTTCACCTGCAATTGAGGTAATTTGCATATCCCAGCCCTGTCCGTGTAAGAGCCGTTTTAGGACCTCTCTTGCATGCCCCTGCAGGCTGTTCCTGGATCGCTCATCGGACATGATGGCTGCATGGAGTCTTACTCTACTCTAAGACTCTGTGCAAGCCTTCATAAATCCGGACCCTTATCTTTGCAGGATAAGCAAGTTGGGCTTTTATTTTATTTTGCTTGAGTAACTTCCTAAGTGGTCAAGCTTTTTTCCTCATTTCTAGTACTTTAAAGGAATAGTCATTATCAAATCTGATTAGATTCTGATTATTCTTCAGGGAGCGTTTCCTCCAAGCACTTTTAAGCACTAGTTCTTTGTCAAGATAGGAAAGAAATTTTACTATTATAGATCCAGGTGAGAAAGTAGAAGATGAAGGAATAGGTTTCCCAATAGCTCTATGAGCATGTTCTATACTATATGAGAGTCCTTCCTTTAGATCCAAAATGTCAGGCAACCAGGATCTGAGAAAAAAAAAATAATGTCATCACCTTTACTTCTCTCAGGCAGCCCAAAGATTCTTACATTAGATTTCCTTTCTCTATTTTCCAAGTCATCCATCTTATTGGTAAGCCACTTATTCTGTTGCTGAAGAAATTCACCCTGAATTTCCTGCTCTTTAAGTCTTCCATCTATATCAGACAAAGACTCCTCAATATTTAATATTTTAGTTTGATGTTGCTGTAATAGTTCTTTGAAGGTTTCAGTTTGCTTATGACAGCTTTCTCTTAAATGTTCTAAGTTGTCTTTGAAACTGCTCTTTTTCAAAGATAACTCTTGTAGGGTAGAGGACATCAACTGGATTTCTTTCCTCAGAGTAGTTTCTGCATGAGAATTTTTTGAACCACTCATTTTCCAAGACCAAATTTAAACTCCAGATAATTCTGACAGGAAATTTTTGAAGAAAATATTCCAAAGTTAGTATGTTGGCAGTAGATAAGTTAAAGAATGTTAGCTTACTTTTTTGTAGAAAAAAATAAATATTTTCCTGTTATTTAAAGTATTTTTATGGAGCTCTAAAAAAGTGCTGCTTTCAGTCTGCCATCTAGTCTCCGCCATCGAAAATTGTTTTGAATCTCTTAAAACATATTCATTTGGATCCAATACTTCTCTCAGATGTTTTTCTACATGTATAGATAGTGACTCAATACACCATCCAGGACCCAAAACAATTGGTCTGAATGGTGGCTTGGAAGAGTGTTTATGTATATTAGGAAGCCTGTGTATAAGGGAAGTAACTAGTTTCTCTTCCACAAAATAATTGTATAGGTCTAAATTAATACTTCTCCAAAGTAGAGAGTCATACAATAAGTCATGCACTTTCAAGACTGTTGTATCAACGTCATCCTTAGTAATTTTCTTATAAACATAATCATCTCCTAGCATACTTATCATAGATTTCATATAGAGCTCAGAGTCCATTATAACCACTGGCCCCCCTTTATATGTGGGTCTGATAGTTATTATTTCATCCATCTGAAGAGACCTCAGGGCAGCCCATTCAGCCACAGTTAAATTATTAGGCTGTCCTCACTTTCTCAAAAGGAATCGAGTAAAAGTCATTTTCAGACATCAACCACCAATAGTTATGCTAACGTAGTGATGGCACGATGGCAGAATGATACTTTTTTAAAAATGGCAAGATGGCAACAGGTTGTCTTTTATAGACCCTTTGTTGATGATCTTTTTTTTGACTTTGGGATGGTACAGAAACAGAGTTGAACTCATTCTTCACAGCTCTTAACTCGAGTACTCCTTTCCTTAGGTATGACATTAATGTATTTAGGAAAGTAGTCAACTTTCTAGATATAAAAGTGTTTAGAAATCAGTCTGGGTTGTTTGGAACTATTGTATTCAAGACAGAATGTACATGGAACAACCTGCTTCATAGAAAAGACATGCACCCTGGACACCTTTTTAAGAACATAGTTAAAGGACAGGGTCTTAGGATATCAAGGCTGAAACCAGATGATGGTATGTTTGAAGCGAACTTGGTTGGCTTGAAAATAGAAGAAAGGAAAGAGGTTATGATGACAGAGATTTTGAGATTCCATTAAGAGAAGTAATATAGTTATGTGCCACTAAAGATAAGCCATATGTTTCCCCCTTTGGGCCAACAGTTAGAATTGATACAAGATAACAAGGCTGTTAACAGTACATTGTGAATGTCTCTATATTATGCTATCATTGTAAATTCAGTTACTGATGTACTTAAGAAATACTGGCCTATTCTAACCAGCAATTCAGAAATTAAGGACATAGTTGATGATAGGCTTAGTTTTTCTTTTAAAAATAAAAAGTCCTTAAAAACAAATGCTCTGTTACCCTAGTGCAGGGGACATCACACCTAGTAGCTTAAGTTTTGCTACTGCCCCTTGTATGAATTGCAACTTTTGCAGCTATAGTGATTCAGCAGGGTGTTTTGAAAACCCTGATTTGAAAAAAAACTGTTTAAGTTTAAAGTCAATGCAGATTGTTGTTCCACGAATGTGATTTACTTTTTTCTATGTTGGAAAGAAGAATAGATACTTAAGCGAAAGTATCAAGGAACATGTATATAATATTAGGAACAAGTCTAGTAGTAATGCTTTCGCTAAACATGTTAGATATAGTGGTTTATAACATAATTTTAAGTTTTTGGCTGTACAAATAGTAGTTGCAAATGAACAGGGTGGGGATCATCAGAATTTTACTGAAGCCACTGAGACTAAATGGATAGTTAGACTCAGGGCCGATATAGGTCATGGTCCTAATGAAAAGGTGCCATTGAAACCCCTCCTTAAAGCAAGAGCATTGAATAGATTGATGTTTCTAGTGTATGTCTTTTCCTTGTACATTGTTATATGTATGTGATCTTTGTTATTTAGAAGATTTTTTATCTTGCACATGAGTTTAGTGTATTTGATATGAATTTTGTATAATGTTGGTTTATTTAGACATATTTTAATGTTTTAGGGTTTTAATAGCTGTTTTTGATTACTTAATTGATACCCACCCATTGCTGATTGGACTTAACTAACTGTTATATATAAGTGTTTTGGATGCTTTGACTTAGATGTAACATCTGAAGAAGCAGTATTCATACTGTGAAAGTGCTAACATTTAATAAATGTTGGATTTATGCTTTTATTCCTGACTTTAACTTGATTTTGGGTAAAAGACATCAACTGCCTAATTATTAAAAGGGACACACCTAGTGAGTAATGTCATGTGTTCTCACAGCGATAAACCATAAAATACCAGGATATGCAAGCAGAAACTAGAACAATGAGAAATAAGAACTACCATATAGTTCTAATAGTAGAAGGAAGAACATGAGTAATAAAAATAGTTTTCAAATGTACTTAAATATGTTAAGAATGCAGATAACTCCATGTGAAGTACAGAAGCAGTTAACTCTGGGTATATTACATGTGCTGAGATGAACACCTTATCAAACAACAAAGACTGAATCAATCCTAATTTCACAAACCTTAATTGTAACCTGACTTAGAAGCATGGTCCATTTCTGCAAGGTATTAGAAACCATAAACATTTGGCGAAGTTAAAAAATCATAATTAAAGCTCATATTACTCCCTGTACTTTTAAATATGGTTTCTTCCTGTGTTTTTAATCATAATACTGCTCTGTCTTTGTTGATTCCTTTCCAGTATTTCATTTTCTTTGTCCTCAGTTGCAGGTATCTTGAACAGAATTTAATCTCATTTTCAGTGTTGAGACTATTATCATTTGGGCAGGTAAGAGTGAATGCATATTTTAGAATTATGATAACATAATCATCATAACTTTCCTTACCACTCAGTCTCATTAATATTTTTCACAGTTTGTATAATTCTCTCTTCACTTTTTTATTAGAATGTGCATGGTGCTTGTGCCACTGGACCAGTAATCAAGGAGACTCAATCCTTGCAACTGGCACCTGTGGGGGATGTTCTCTGGGAGGATAACAGGTACACACACAGTATTTCCTGATGCAGCTCTCTGCATCAAGTGCAATTTCCATTAACAGCACACAGAGACCACAGTCAGTCTGGAGCTGGTTTCTCCCTCTTTCTAAAGATCCCCAGTAAGACCCCCCACTGGCACAGCTATAGAGTTGAATTCTTAGCCAGGGTTCCAAGCCAAGTCCTCCAACACTCTGTCTGTCCAATCAGTGCTTCGTGTTCCTGCTCAAGTTGCAGAAACACACACACTCTTTGAGATTTGATTTGCACATACACAGACACACACACCTGGGAAAGGCTGGCACAGGCCTGCTAGCTATGCCCCCTTTTGCCCAGACTATAAGGTAGTTGCTACTGCCAACAGAATCCCTCACCAGCTACTTTAAGGCTCTTCCAAGGGTACCCAATAAATTAATATTAATACAAATGGTAGTTTGACCAAGAGTAAGGTTATTAGGAGTGATCCACCCAGTGTCACAAACTACACATTCAAGTACTCTCAAAACTTAAATCTCTCTACAAAGATCAGCCAGAAAAATGGTTTAAATATATTTAACAATACGTGATAAAAGAGCAAAAAAATGCTAAGTATATATTCACAGTGACATCAGAGTTCAAAAACATGGGAAATATTTAAAATAATTTTGCAGGAAAAGCTCAGACAAAGAAAGAAAAACAATATCTAAACTAAGCTTCACTATATTCCTGACTGTATCTAACAGATTTGGTATACCCTAATAACTTTCCTAATAGAGTAAGATAGATGATGTGGTGAGTGGACCTTCTTGCTGTTGTCAGGCTCAAAAGACTTCTCAAAATAATATCTAAAATATTACTGCTGGGATAGCTTGTAAAATGACATCATTTCTGGTCATCTGACTTCTAGTTCCCATGCAAAACTTCCATTGCTGGAAGCTGGCAGGACTTAGCACCTACATGTAAAAATACACACAGAAGGGCTATTGCTCAGATCTTTGGTAGGTGATGGAAGTCATAAAACAATTGCATACACCCACACTTCCAGAGAGTAATTAGTTAACCCCAAAGACAATACAGAAAGGTTACTATTACAGACTTTGTGTCTCTGGCTGCCTTGAAACCCATGAGGTAGCATCATTATGGCCTAGCCTATAAAGTGATTTAATTTCAGATATTTTCTAAAGTTTGCTGGACTGAAGTTAATCCTCCATTTTCCTCTGTTAAAAGACATGCATTTAAACAGTTATAATAGTGCATGCACTTTTCTGTTCTCTCCATTAAGGCACATTGTGGATACATTTCAAACCCAACCACTTTACAAATGCCTCTTCAATACAAATGTCTGTACAAATCAGTTTGATATATACATGACATACAGTTCTAATAAATTTGTATTACCAGTATCTTGTATGAACCACAGTTGCAATACATTTGTAATGCAAGCATCTTGTATAAATCAATTTGATATTCACAAATGGCATATAATTATTTACAAATTCCAGCTAACTGAGCTGGCAGTAACTCCTTTCATTACAGTGCAGACTGGACATTATATGTCTAACTCCCACTCAAACTTATATATTCTGAAGTCCCACCTTCTGTACAGCAAATCGTTGTAAGTTAAGACAATATCAATTAGTGTGGCTTGAGAATATAGAGAAATCATGCATTCACTTATTGTGTCTATTAACAGAAATGTAACCAAGTTAATTGCCATCCTGGGCCAGTTCTCTAGTGAAGCCTTGCTGAAAGATGAGGAATAAAAAATTCCTATAGACTGCAGGAGGCCTCATCCATGCAAAGACGAAGTGTGGAAAAAGGCAATACTAGCTTCTTGTTATACCTCTTAACAGACACACACACACACACACACACACACACACACACACACACACACACACACACACACACACACACATACACACACACACACACTGCAAGAGAATCATTTGCACAGATGCAATTAAATTACTGCCAATACTGCAACCCAGAAAAATGTGGCTATTTGACTAACTGATCCTCAGCTGGACTGACTATACCCCCTAACTCCTTGCATTCAGGCCAGACACCCCTTTGCCTCCACCCTAGCCACTGTTCTGTCAATATGATAATTTCAAGGAACTTTGAATATCAACCCACTCATATAAGATACATGAATTCTTTAAAATGAAATAAATCTGTGTCCACTAAATTTCACAGGTACTTTAATACTGCATCTGATAACATCTTTTTCTATGGACTGTTGCCGTGGCACTATTTGTATATGGTGCAACTCTTGTTCTCTTTGACAGAACATTCATGACCAAAACTTTCATTCATTCTTACTCATTCTTTACTGTTCCCAGATGTGATTTGTACATCCCCTGTTTATCTTTTTATTTGACAGGGAGATATTTTTGGCTGCTTTCAATATTAAGCCTTGGATACAACTTATGTATTCCTTGAGAGAAAAAATAAACTGAATCTCATTCCTTTCCAGTGATTTCTGCTCATTTCAGCATCTCAGGGTTACCTCTTTCAGTAAGTGACTTTCCAGGTAATATTTGCATACCTCTGGAATTGTATTTACTTTCCACCACCATCATTAACCTAGGTATTATCCAAGTAACTTGTAATTCTTCAACTAACACATTGTCATGCTTCCCAGGTAAATATCCTCTAGTCAACATATATGCTATGCATAATTCATTGCATGGTTTGTATTCCTCTTTCTTATCATATTTCTGTGAATTAAGGAACATTCACTGTAATCTTGTGGGTTCCTTGTACAGAGACTGTCAGAATATGCTTTGCAAGGGTTTGTAATCTGTTTCCACCTAAATTTCTTTACCATATATCAGCTCACAAAATTCCTCACATCCATCCAATATTTATAACAGTCATTTTGTACCTGTAAATGAACCTGAATTATAGCAATTGGTTTGTCCTAATAGGAGATCACAGCTACTGTTCCATGCTGACTAGTATCAACTTCTAAGGCAGCTGGCTTATCCATATCATAGTATTCTAATATTTCTTCTTCACTGTTTATTTCTTAAGAATTGCAAAACTCTTTTCTCATTCATTAGTCCATTCCCAGGCAAGGTCTTTGTCTAATAGCTTTCTTAAAGTCACAGTTATCTCTGAAATATTTGTTGCATCATTTGTAAGATACTGCACTATTCCTTGAAACCTTTATAATGATTGTAATAATTGCTTGTCTTATTAATTTAGTATTTGCAGATTGCATCTTATTGTTCCTACAACAAGCTTCAATCTCTCTAACATTAGAATATGATCCATGGGTTTTAGATTTCCAGTTTTATTTTATATCTGTTATTATTTATCTTAAAATTATATTGTCTTAATTATGTGTAATCATTAAATTTGTCTCTTATCATGCTCTATTTTGAGTCTTGCCATGCACAGATTATCTGTTATGTTTACATGTCTATAGTTGTCAATTACCTATGCAACAGCTCTCTGGAATACATCTGGAGCTGATAGAATAGAATAGAATATTAATTGGCAGTCTAAGAAATATGTACCTTTTTAATGGCATATTAAATATATAGAAATCAGATTTCATTTCATTTAGCATTATCTGTTAGAATTCTTGGTTTATGTAATGCTAAAATAACTTTGATATTTCTGAGACCATTTCTCCCATAAGCAGTGACCAATTACTTCATTCATATATCATAGAGCAAAACACGTGGAAATTGTTTAACTATAGTAACCATACTGTTTACTCATTCTGTCCGCTCTATTTGTTTCCTAAAGATACCTAAACTTTCCATCTGCCTTGGTTCCTTTCCAGTTCTATGCATACCAGGTACATTAGTGATCAATACTCATGAATGTGCAGATCTACTGCTTTGAATGATAAAAATGAGATTCTAGTATCACTGGTTTTGCACATTTTCTGGTTGAGATTCTTCATAAATGAGGAGAAAGGAGTGTGAAGGTACATCCCCTTGCCATCTGCCAAAAATGTTTTTTTTTTTCTGAGATTAACTGTGGGTCAAGTGTTTCTGACTTTGTGTGACCAGTGTTAAGTGAGTAATCACAAAAGAGTTTTAATTTTATCAAAAAGGCCCACTCTACTCCTGGCAACTACTGTCATTTCCATTCCTTCATTCACTACTGTCATAGCATTAGGATTTGTTTGAATGTATATTTTTCTGGTAAATATCCTAAGCCTGTTGATACATCAGCCTTTTTATAGAAGACAACATCACAACGGCTTTTTGCAATACTGAAAATGATTTTGTGACTTTGTGACTATTAACAAAATCCAAACAAGTGCCCTGGAAAGATGGAAAACAGCAGTCCACAGCTTTGATGCCAAAATTTTAATAATAAAAACATTATTAAAATTTTGGCAATTAAGCTGTGGACTGCTGTTTTCCATCTTTCCAGGGCACTTATTTGGATTTTGTTACTGGTGACTTTTTGGTGCCTTGTATTCAGGTTTTTTTTGGACTTTGTGACTATTTCTGAATGTTCATTTTCCATTTGCTTGAATACTTTGAATTAAATTTACTACTCATAGATCATGACAAGGAAGAAGTACCAATGAATAAGATAATTAAACTCTTTAAGAACTATGATTTGGAAAAGGATCTTAAATTTATTTTATTTTCTTTTCACATATTAGTAGCTTTTGACTCACTGGATTACTTACTGACCTGAATATGTTAACAAGGAGAGCATGGGTCCTTAGTCTCTGGTTTTAAGCCACAACCATTAAAAAGTATTTTTAGATATAACATTGCACTTTGCATCAAACCTAATTAGCCATTCACATAACCTCTTGTCAACAGTCTATCTTACACTACTGTCTCAATGTTTATGATGCATTTTCAGATTTCACTGTATCAGTTATTTTCATTTTAGCAGTGCCGCCAAATAAATAATTATAAAAATTGGTGTTCCTCAACATGCAAATCCTTTTAGCAACACATGCCTTTAATTTTGCACATCTTTGAAAATGTTTTTCTTTCAAGCATAACTCTTTGAAATCAGACTAAATCCAGGACAATGCTTCTTGTCACATTAATAGTTGAAACTAGTATTTAATACTTAAATTTCAAATGCACCATACTTTTTGTGTACCTATAGGTCTTTTCCTCATTGTCACCATTGTTACAATTACATTATCACTATTTCTCGTGCCACCTTTTTTGTTTCTTTGTTTCTTACTCACATTTTGGACCAGAGTCTATAAATTTCACTGAAGCTATTTGTGGAAAGAGTGCCACAGCAAAGGAAGACTTCAGCGCACTTGCTGCTTATGTGATTTCAAGACACACTGAAGGTAAAATGAATATTTAGGTATTCAGAGTAGGATAATTACAGATTCTGTACATGCCCATCTGATTCCAAAATGCACCATGTGTACACAGTGCAAATTAAATGGAACAAACTATCATGCTGACTCTGCTTCTGAAAACCTCAGCATATGCTTTATAGATCTCAAGTAATAACAGCTAATACTTTGAATTTCACCAAATTTCATAGCAAAAAAATAAATAAATAAACAAATAAAAATGCAACCTGCAGTTATACAAATCATAAATGAGACTGTGGCTGTGCACTCTAAAAGGAAGTCAGCTATAGTTAGAGCAAGACTGAAACTAAACCAGCTTTCAGACTAGCAAATATCCAACAGATACTGGCTAGACAGACAACTTGAGAAGGTTATCTGCAACATGTATGCCCCATACATGTCCGTGCAGACCCTCTTAGGAAACCCCATTCCCCTTGTAACCAAAGTGTATCTCAGTCTGGGTGTACATGCATCTGAGACATTCCTGAGGCACATGAAGATACTGTGAGATTATCACATACAGCTGCCATCCATAGCCTGGCAAAATTCCTGAAAGCAATGTGCAGCAATGTGGATGTCTACACCCCCCCCCCCCCATGGAGTGGATCACTGTAATGCACAAGTTTTACAGCACTGCAAACTTCCTCTATGTACTCAGTGCAATAGATTGCTTACACATAACTATCAAGACACCAGTACTTCCTGAAGCAGGCCAATAGAAAAGACTGGTCATCCATCAACTGCTCTGGAGAGTTTGTGGGTTGTATTGTGGATCCTGCAGTGGGAAAGTAAAGAGAAAGATAGCACAGTCATGTATTTAGCAAAAATAATACTGACAGCATCACACATAAAATAAAGCAATAGGGGCTGTAGATACTCACATGATGGACATTGCATCTGTAACCCAGATGGGCCTGTGTTGAAAATTATTGACATCAATGACATGTATCACATGTGTGCTATGCATTTGTGCAAGCTATGAACCTGTTGCAGTAACATACCTGGTCTGTCTGAATTTGAACCTGCACAGCTTGGGCCCACACTGAATGTACCTGTAGTGTGCAATATTAGGGAGATAGCAATATGACAGTAAACAGCCATACTATGAAATGAAGCTGAAGCAATAACATGTACTGGTCACAGGAACACAGTATGAAGACACTCAGACAATCACCTGCCATTTCCTGGTGTTGTGCTGAAGTAGATGGACCAGTGAATATTAATGCAGACAGCATTGCACAAGCTGCTTGGACTGTTCTGTCTGTACTTCAGTTGTATGACTATGTCACTAAACTTACATTAATCATCATCACCCTGTCTGGATCTGTATGCATGGCTCAAATCTACCGCTGCAAGCCAAAAATGACAATACACGAATATGCACACTACAGCAATATGGAGTAATTTTCTCTATACTCAGCCATGTCATGGAAAGAAAGACATATATGTTCAGCCTTGAAGAACAACTTCTATTCCACCACTTGGTTTGCATTACACCCCTGTCACTGTATGCAGTGAGGCCAGAAATACTGTGGTGTCATTGGGGAATCAATGGTAGTCCACCACCAGTGGGATCCCTCAAACTCTCATATTGTCTTAATTTGTTGGCTACATGAAGGATCATGACTGGCAGCATTGTGCACAGACATTATGGGATATGTTGTGACCTCCAACCACATCGATCATATTGGTAAAGTTGGCCCAGATTTCATTTCTCCACATAGTATTGCCAGAACAGCCAATGAGTCCCCATCCATGTTGTCAGAGAGCATTAAGTATGATTTAATTTTCCTGTGTTGAGAAATTGTCACCCCTACAATGGTTGGCCATCTGAAAAACGGTGATTTGCACATGATCATATTCCTGTGTGAGGCCATTTATGCAGATGATTCTGTAGGCAAAGCAAAAATGTCTATAAAACACTGGGGCAAATGCAAATATGACCTATAAAAAGTATCAACAATGCCTTCATAGATAGCATTTGTAAAATAAACATAACTTGGAATATATTTAGAGTCTGTGTGTTGGATCTGAAGTCCTCACATCACATGAAAATGCTACAAAAAACATGTACCCATGAATTACCATATAGGTGGCAGTACACTAAACACCAAAAGTGTGATAAGAGACTTAGGGACACAGGTGGACAGTGGTCTCTCCTTTGATAACCACATCGCCACAACAGTCAAGAAATCCCTCTATGTGGCACACCTCATCACTAAGGGCTTTTTATCCAGAAAAAAGGAGGTCATTGTCCCACTGTACTCATTCCTCATTAGACCCATTATAGAATACAATGCCTCATTTGGTATGCACCTCTCAAGACATCTGCAACAACTGGAAAGACCGCAGAAATACCTCACTAAAAGAATCACAGGTCAAAAGCAGATGCCCTATGCTGACCACCTTAAAAAACTCCAGCTATACTCTGTTGCATATCATCTACTCAGAGACGATCTCTGCTTAACATACAAGGCCATGTCAAGCCCAGAGCTGTTGGACATGCTACACTTAAAGAAATCCCAATCCCTCAGAGCCACATGCTCCAGGGATCTAAACCTTGTTATCACAATAAACAAAACATGCTGGAGGGATAGGTTCCTGATCCAGTGACTCCCCAGACTCTGGAATAGATTGCCCATACATGTCAAGCAAAGTGCCTCTTTGGCCCTCTTCAAAAGGAACCTTGATGATTGGATGGGAGAAAGGAAATTCACTATGGGGATCACGTCAGTCACCCTACTAGACAGGGGTCCAGGGAAGTAAATAGTGTGGGAAGAAATAGCCAGGGAATTGTTAAGGCTAGGCTTGTATAGGCCCTAGGGCTGATAGCCTAGTACCAACCTATGAACATATGAACGTGTATGTTGAAGGAAAGACAACAGCATTATGCCACAGGAGTCTGCATACATTTCACATGAAAATTCTACACAATCTAACAATTGAACAATATATGGAACATGTCAGCAAACCTGAGGATCCATAGGTAAGCCACAGACAGTACAGGTCTTTTGTATATGTAGCCAGTAGTGATACGACCATTGTTAAGAAGTAACAATGAAGAATATCTATAACAGCAAAAGCATATACTATTAACACTTTGTTTAAAAAAAAATCAATGAAGAAATATCCATAATAGCAACAGAGCATATTATTACCACTTTTGTTAAGAAACCTGAATTTTAAGAAATATCTGTAACATCAATAGAATATAGTACATATGGATAGTGTCAGAAACTGTGTATGCTTATGAATAATCCACAGAAGCACCAAACTCCAAATGCAGCAAAATTCCCAGTGCTTTTTTTATTTTTTAATGCATAAAATGCTCCGTAAGCTGTGTAAAAAGTACTTACAAGTACTTCACTGAGCAGTTAACCATGAACAAAACAGTCAGTTTAAAATACGTAAATGTTAAGCGCTTTTCGTCCGGATCCTATCCGGACTACTTCAGACAAAATAATTAAATGCTCAAGTACCACTTAAATAAGCTCACCCATTACCGGTGGCCTATCCGGTACTAGTAAATCAATTTCAAAATTTTTAAAGCAGTACTCATTTATAATCATGTCACCACACAAAATACACAGTATGCATTATATCCCAGAAAAATACACAAGTTTGTTCCCACAGTGTTCTTAAACCTTTTGTGCTGGGTCATTTGTGTTTTATATAATATCATTTAATAGTTTTTTAATAGTTAACCGCAAGTCTCAAATGGTATGTCAACTAATGTATTGGTAGTAGCGTCTACCCTTAACACATACATCCCAGTGTCTGCCAAAATACTAACAGTATAAATAAGACAATTCATTATGGCTCCTATATCCTATTTTTAAAAAATCAAACCTTGATGGTTACCTCACCAATAAATCATCTTAGTTGTTATTGACTTAGGATCAAACATCCTACTGTACACCCCTGTGCACACAATGCTACTACTCAGCTTTTTATAGCTGTCACTCCGTACTTCTTAACTATGAAATGTTAAATATGTTAAAATTCTGTATCTGCCATGCTAGTACTTCAACTATCTGTGTTTTACTTGTATTGTTATAAATACAGTCCTCCTTTTAAGCAAGATGTTTAGAAATTTCCGAATGTTCACCTCAATGTCAACAGTATAATTGCTCTATCTCTTGCAAACATCACGGGATGTCTTAAACAAAGGGTCAGTTGTCTGAGTCATACTTGATATGTACTTTACCCAAGGGGAAACTGTCAATCACATACATAATGTATGGTCCAACTCAGCTATTTCACTCCTGTTATGCATCATATCATTTTTTCACTGTCAGTCCACCACTATTCGGGTTGTCAATCAAAACCCACAAGTTCACTCACATCTAATTGTGTGAACAAACTACTATAAATGGTGTCCCCTATTTAATATCCAATGCCTAGTTCAATAACCTTTATTTTGATACCACCAACGGTAAAAATAAACAAAAAAGCTAAGGGTAAAACTAACAAAACTATTAGAAAACACTTGCACTAAGTACTAGCCACTTGTATGGTGTGCTCCATGTTTAATTTGTATTCTTAAACTCGGTATCTACTGTATTCATACCAGTCTAATTCTAACTTTTGTAATGTTAGATGACCTGTCTAATATTTTTATATATTTAAACCTCTTCCCTCTGTATGTTAACAGTATTAAGTATAAGTTTAAACTAAGAAAATGCGTTGTTGACAGCTCAAAAAATTGTTACCCCTAACATGTTGTCTTGTTTAGTATTTACATTTAAAACCATAATCGAAGTTCTAAGTTACCATATCTTTTCTATCTACATATACTTTTGAGTTTCAGTATACATGCTATAGAACACATTTTGTTTATGCCTGGTTCCTTACTAGCATCCTTACTAGCATCTAAACGTAACTGCCAATTCAATTCACTTCTTTCTAGAAGAAGTTTAACTAGACTGTAATCTATGTATTTTTTGTTTTTATTCTTTTCTATGGACTGACTAATATGTGAAATGATCTTAAATTTAAAGTTATGTTCAACATTTCCTTCACAATGTCTAGCTAGATCGTTTTCATTTTTTCTATTTTTTATAGCATATATATGTTCATAAATTCTATCTCGTAGTCGGCGGTCGGTTTTACCGACATAAAATGCTGGACATTGTTGACATTGGGCCAAATATACAACTGATCTTGTATTGCAGTTGTATATTTCTCGAATGTTGAATTTTTCTTTCCTGATAGTAAAACAATTTTCACTATCAACATAATGACAGTATTTACAAGTTCCACATTTATGTGTACCTACATTACTCATTGTGGGTCTGTAAGGTGTGTCTAAAAGTTTCTTTAGGTTAATATCACATCTAAAAGTAATGATAGGAAATTTACCTATTTTGTTGAATATGTCCTTGTCTATTGACAGGTAATACCAACATTTTCTTACTGTGTTCTGAATATCTGTTGCTACAAGACTGTAAGTAAAAATAAATGAAAGAGAATAGCTTACATTATTATTCATAGATTTTTCAAATAATGTTGTATGTAACCTTTCCTCCTGTCCTGTTTCCAGTACTTCATTATTAACAACACTTACTGATGTGACTGTACAGTTGTTCAAGATTGGTTTGTATATCTCTAAATTTCTTTTAACTTTAACCTCCTGTAAGATGTTTAATAAGAACCTTATAGGATAACCTCTATGTCTAAACCTTTTATATAGTAGGTTACATTCTTTCTCAAAGTCATTTTCTGTAGTTGTCATTCTCACTGCACGTACCAGTTGTCCCTTAACCACTGTTTTTTTCTGGTGTAACGGGTGGGAACTGGTAAAGTGCAAGACAGAGTTTGAGTAGGTGTCTTTTCTATAAATTTGTGCAGTGTATCTACCTTCCTCATTGTTCTTACTTAATTCTATGTCTAGAAAGTGGATCCTTTGTTCCTGAAAGTTACTAGTAAACTTTATGAAATCTCCTGTTAAGTTGAAATATTCTACTAACCTATTAGCTAAGGCACTGTCACCTTTCAATAGAATAAAGATATCAGCTAGGAGCCTTGTGTAAAAAAACAATTTTCTCTTTCCATTGACTATGAAAAATAAAATTGGATTCCCAGTAGGCCATTACCAAGTTAGCATAACTTGCCCCTACTGAGGACCCCATGGCTACTCTGATTTTCTGGAGAAACAATCTATTGTTAAATGAAATGTAGTTGTTTTTCAAAATGATGTCTAATAATTGCTCAACTAGTCTGATATCTTTATCAGTCGCCCCTTTGTTTTTTATGTATTCAGTTACCCAGTCAATACCTAAGTCTTGTGGGATAGATGAATACAAATCACATACATCAACTGTTAGAAAGTTGAAGTCTTTGTTGAAAGATAATGTTTTGATTTGTTCCAAAAAGGACCATGAGTCTTTACAAATTTGTGGTTCTTTCTCCACATACTTTTTCAAAATTAGATCTACAACTTTCGCACAAGGGTATGTGATAGACTGTCTCACATCGACCAATGCTCTAAAAGATGGGTTGGACAGCCCTTTGTGGATTTTAGGTATCCCAAAAACTTGTGGTAATTTTGGTGACAACATAGTAAGATAGTGATAAAGTTGTATGTCTATCAACCCGTCAGTAAACAGGTCAGTAATAAACATTTTAATTTTGTTATATGCCGTGTTAAGTTGACTTAAGCTGACTTCTTCATATGTTTCTCTTTCTAACACTGACTCCATTTTCTTATTGTAATCCTCTTTGCACATAACTACCAGACCCCCTCCCTTATCTGGTTTCATAAACCTGATTGGGAGGCTCCTAAATGATTTAATAAGCTCCGTTCTTCTGTAGTTATGTTCTCATTATTCCTTTGGTTGTTATCGTTAGCAACTATTTGCCTGAACTCATGTTCACATAAGAATTCAAACATGTTAATGCTGGAGTTACATGGTGGGTTAACTGTACTAGCCACTCTTAATTCATTGTTATTATATGATGAATTCCCCATTAGTACAGTCAAATTCAACTTACGTATAAACAACTTAAAATCAATTAAAAGTTCTGCCAGGTCACACCTATTAGTTGGTGCAATTATAAGTCCTTTTGAGAACAGTTCAAGTAAAGCCTCATCAATATGGCATTCTGTGTGATTATAGATTTTAAAATGTCTTTCACTCAACACTATTTTACTTGATAGAAATGTTAATTCATTTTGTTGCTGTGGGTGCTGTATCTCTTCTTGGGGGGAAAATGTGGGTTGGAGTTCCAATTGTTCACTCTCCCCGCCTCTGAAGTTTTTTTCTTGCTGTTGTTGCGGCTGTTGTTGGTGCCACTGGTTTTGGTTGTAATGTTGGAGGGGGAGGGTTGTTGGCCTTGATGACTAAGGCCCCTAAAAGAATCTTCATTTTGCATTTCGGAAATCCCCACTCATTCATTTATATATTCCTCACTGTTGGTCACATCTCCTTCCAAGTTTATACCCGACCCCGCAGTTGATACTGTGTATTGTTTAGGTCTTGTTGAATAACTTTGCCCTGGGTGTTGTTCTTCTCTATTCCAAGTTACACTGGACTGTGAACCTGGAGGTTTTGGGTATGCAGTGCCTTCTGCATAAGTTAGTTTGTTTAAATAGAACAGGTACTGACTCTTAACTCAGCTAGTAAGGAAACCAGCCAACAATGTAATACCTCTCAAACTCTTAGAGCAAGAAATCTGGACAAAGTAATTTATATAATTGGGACAAAGGCCCAAAAATAGGGACACTTTTTTAAATATTGCTCTTACAAACTTAGAAAGCTGATAGAATAACAGGTTTTACATTAGCATGAATTTTCTGAAGGGTATGGAGTCTGAAACTCAAATGTATGTCATTATTTTCTAACTTCACTTTTTATTGATTTGCTACTAATTTGCCAGAGAACCATAATTTTATGAAAGACAGACCAAGAATATGAGGTAAAAATCTGGACATTCTGCAAAAATCTGTACAGTTAAGATGTATAGCCAGCATACCTACTTCTTTGGGTTCCAATCTACAAAGGGAAAACATATATGAAATTGCTCTCTTAGTTTACTTCACCTATAGCATTTCTTTAGAGAAGCATATCCCACTTATTGATATTAACCTTTATTTTGTGTATGATTGTAAATAACTCGGTTATTCATCAAATTTCTATGAACAGGATCACAATCTGTAATGGCATGTTAGCATCTCTAAGTGCAGGGTTAGTAAAGCTTGCTACAGACATATACTTGGCAGATGTTTTTTGGTAATATGTTATTATTTTTTAAAGTCCTATCAAGTTCTGTTTTATCATTAAATATTGCATTCAATTCAAGAACACCATCATCCTCATCATTTGAGGGAGTGGGATGGACAGCCTTACAGCTGAAATGCAGAACAGGGAAGATGTATGTATTTGCATAGTAATGTGCACTTTGCTATGGCATGTCTTAGTCCTCAAACATACCTTACTGTGTCTGTGTCCCTCATGTACAGCAACTTGTATGGTTCAGTTAACAGATACTCTGTGATACATGACACTGTCCTACTGTCTGAGGAATTAATGTTTTTCATTACTGTTAATGTTCCTGACCACAGTGCTGACATGAATTACGTTTTACAGACACTTTACCTGCATGACTAGGACATGTCTATTCTTTGAAATCTTAAGTCAGAATCCATATTAGTAGACCATCCCCCATCCAGTGATGTCAAAATACCAAGTCTTTTCACTGCATTCATAACATGCACTTTCAGTCAAACTGGATTAGCTAAGCAGGTAGTTATCAAGGTTAGAGTTCTGATGTATATTGTAGTTGCACGTTCGTCCTCCAATCTGTGTTCATAGATGTCAAAACATGTATGCAACCTTGAAAAATATATATGGTGTTTATCTAATATTCTTCAGACATAAATTGCCGAGAAAATGCATATCACGGTTATTTGAGCAATACGTCTCTCATGGTTGCTCTTTTCTTTCTTACAGGCAATGAAGACTATACCAGGAATTGCACTCTGTGCATCGAGCGGATACATAGGCTTGAGGAGCAGTAGAGGAAGAGAGGTATGTTGATTACTTTTTCTGTTTTATGAAATGAAAAGCATCTGATCCTTGTTATAAGCATGCATTTTCACATTACCATGTATATTGTTTGGAATGCCTGAATACCCATCATGCATCAGTAAGGTAAGTAAAATTATCACACCATAGCTGTGCTTAATCCAGAAATGTTGAAATATAATGTAGAATTAATGTTTTTTTAGCAGACATACAGTTTTTTGAATTGTACTCCACAACTTAAATAAGAGTTGGGTTGGTGTATCTGTCACACATATGTTACATATAAGTTTTAGTGTTTTGGTTGCTGTTGGCAATGCATGGCCTGACACATTTGTATGTGTGGTTATGTTTTCTAGTGACTGATGGGTTGCTCATAGTCTGCGTACTCACAGGCTGAATGCTTGTCTGCTGTGTCGATGTTTGTACTATTTACAAAATATATGGCATGCATTTCAGTTCAACGTTGATATTTCATCTGCCTGCAACACTTTTGGTGTTTTTGTTAAGATGCAGTTATAGCCTAGGTTTGCTAATGCTTGTGCAGATAAACATTTCTTTGCAACAGTTCATAATCCACAAACCTTGCAGTTCAACACTGGTGTTACATTTGCCTACAACACTTTGTATGTTTTTGTTCAAACACAGTTATAACTTAGGTTTGCTGACACTTGTGCTGAAAGACATTTCATTGTAACAGTTCAAGCATCATCAGGATGTTTGCATTTTGGAATTTGGAATCTATTGACTGATACTAATTGTAGGTATGTGATGCACACAATTACACACACAGTATTGTTAGTACAACATATGTTATGTTCTCATATGTCACAGGCTGTGGTGATTGAATATATAAAATATTTCTTACTGTTGTATTCATTATATTGATATGTATTCAGCCAATTATCTTACTGCCTGGCTCAGATGTTTGCCATATGGCTTGCATAGTTTCAACAATACTCTCATATCACATTCTCCTCATTTTAACAATGACACTTGGTGGTTGTTCATATGAATCATTTTATGCAGACAGTACAATCTATAGGTTATTACATTCATAGATTTTTACAAAGCTAATGGCCCGGGTTGGGTGCTACTAAGCCTATACAAGTTTTCACAAAACAATAATGATGTCCTGTTTACAATAGGACATTGAGGAGCAAGCATTTATAAGGTACCTCTGTCCATAATGGACATGTCTGTTAGTCCCTGTTTAAGATTACAAGTCGCTATACATTGGTCAATGTTGTGCTCAAATTGTATAATATATAAAATTAGCTATACATGGATTTCAAGCCTATTCATAGGAGGTCTGTGGGATGCATATCTGTCTCCCCAGCATGTTCTGTGTAAGTCACAGACAAAATTGAGGTCCTAAGACTTTGAATTTATTGTACTGACTTACAAAAAATGCAGGAGGTTCATAACTAGGGTGTTTGTAGATGCCATGTAATCCAATCATAATATCACCCCTCACAGATGTATATAACAATGGGTAGAGGGAAATGTGTTTAAGGTCTGATGATTAAGGGATGTTTGCTGGATAAGACATGTTTGTTACTCCTTGTATTATTTGTTTATTTGGTTATAATTGCTGCATATGCCAGGCCAGGCACATAATGTATGGAGCATTACACTCTATGATTGTTGTGATAAGAGCAGACTACAGTGTGATAATGGCATCTTTGGATCGAGCAGCCATGTCCTTACTTATAACATTTTTCTTTCAAAGTTCAGTTATCTTAATGTGACAAGAGGCATTGTCAGGCATGCTTTCATTCAATGTCAGGATAAGTTACATGTGTTTGATTTGCATATGGTTGCCATGTTTGCCAGTATTCAAATGTTCTGGTGATGTCCTGATTTCCAGTGGTAAACTGTGTTGTGCACACCATTGCATGGCCTTGTTTATACTGCTCACATTAGTGATGGATATATTCACCTGACATGTTCTGCTATTGGTCATGTCATGATTACAGATAAAGTGACATAGGGAATGTGATATGTGCGTTATGAGCCATTCACTAGCAGCAATTCTGTTGAATAACGCTGTGCTACTTGATAATTTTATCATCATTTAAAATTAAAATTTGTTTTAAATACGAAGTTTGATGTATGATACTATACCTTCAGTCTCATTTTTGTATTTTCAAAGGCACCAGAGGATGGAATGTTGATTAAGTATGTTAGATTACCGATATAAACATCAGTTTCATATTCAGTTCTGCTATGATCTTCATGGGAATGTGCTGCATGATACACATTTGCTTTTCATTTCTGTTTTGTTTTGCAATTCATCTTGATAGAGCATGGGACTCATGGATGTTCCCTTATAATACAGCAAGCACATTCCAAGTCACTGCCAGAGTCCTTAGATGATGGTGGTGACAAAGATGATGGTGAGGAAGCTGGACCTGCACCTGCTCAAATCATAATGCCTGCTACACCACAGAGGAGATGATGCCAGGACTGAAATTGAGATGATTATTGGGAAGAGATCCAGGAAGTTGTGAGCAATGTGTTCTGAGCACATGGGAGGGACGTGATGTAGACAGTCTTCCAGGATAAGGTATAGGCTATGCGAGACTCATTCAGTGAGATAGCACAGGAGATCAGCCATGATGCTCATCCCCATCAGCCTGGTCCCTCTGGTCTGTAAATATTGTCTGTGTGCTCCAATTGTGTTTTGCTGCCAACATGCTGATTGCCATATAGTTAATTGTACTGTATATGAACTCTTTTGCATGCATACCATGTAGCTGACATGCTTATAGTTTCACAGTCCCATAGTTTAGTACTAGGCAAACTTCCTATTTGGGCCATTTTAAGCCAAGCCAATTACCCCAAGTGGGAATCAAACCCTGCACCTTGTGTTTGTAAGGTAAACACCTTATCCATTATGTCAACTTCCCACTCCCTTATGCCAACCTCCCACTCCCAATGTATTATCATCATGTAACATTTAATTATGTTGTAATATGTGCATGACACACATTAACACATTATACTTTCTGCCCACATTCAGCTGTCCATGCACAGTGGCAGTTAACCTGCAGCTAGTGCTGCAAGAATTAGCCTGTAAACGTGCTTTACTAAGGGCAAATTACAGACAACAGATGTTGTCCATAGCCTCGCACTACCACTGTGGTATGGCTTGGAATTGTATATTGTCATATCATGTATGTGCAACAGACAAACATGTCATTTCTTATGTGTTTTTCATGAAAGTTGTCATGATGTCCCACTGCTAACATGATGTGGTATTGTGTGCCATGTATTACAGGTATGTAATAGCTATGGGCAGTCCTACTTTTCTAACTGCATGAAACACAAATATAGCATTAATCCATACAGATTATTACAGATAATGTATTCTGTAACAGTACATTACACTCTGTTTGCTGTATCTTACATTTCAACATCCATTACTCATTCACATAAGTTCACACCTTCTACAAATAGTTGTCCACATTAACTGATTGTACATGTCTGTGCACAAAGTTTGATCCATAGTGAAAAACAATTGTAGCTTTGACATGTGAGCCTTCACTGAGTTACTGTTGGTATGCTGTAATGATGCCCACAGGAGTCTCTTTTGCACAGTATTGGACATAGTGCATGATATACACCTGCAGTTGTTTATTCAACATTTGCATGACAGTACATTTGTATGTGTTTGAAATTCTTTGCTTGCCTATGTATGTTGATGTTACATGATTGCATATTACTGTGTATGTGTAATTTATAAATGGCCATCTCTGTGGACATCAGGTATCATTCTGCCTGTATGAGCTACATTTGCCATTTACTTAAACATATTTGGGTTGCATTCTACAGCTGTATTGAACACGTTCATTTGCAATGTGTCAAATTACCTTGTCCTGATTTTCCCTGATGAGGGCCCAGTTTGGGAAACTCCCTTATACTTTCATAGTTCTGTGTTATATTTTGAACACATTTGCCTTTGTTCCAATTACTGACCATGTATTACGTAGCTGATATGGTGAACATGTGCCAACTCTATGACCATGTTATAGATGTGGGACATCTGCACACGAGTTACTGGCTACTTCTTGCAATGCAATTTTGTTCTCATTATACTTGTGCGTTAACCATTGTACATTGTTGAAAACCATGTGAAGGACCTAATATATTTTTTTAAGCTGTAAATATTCTTGTATGTCATTGTTATGTATGTGTCTATTGACCTTGCTTTCATAGGTTCATAGGTTGATACTAGGCTATATGCCCTAGGGCATTTATCAGCCTAGCCAGAATGTATTTGGCTTATGCCACCCCTTAAAAAAATGGGTTTTACTGTGCCCTTCTTTTGGTAACTTTATTGAGCCTCTGTCTAGTAGTGACATAGAAGTGATCCTCAGAGTGAACTTACGATCTCCCATCCACTCGTCAAGATTTCTCTTAAAGAGAGTCAGCGAGGGGCTCTGCCTGATATGTACTGGGATTCTATTCCAGAGTACTGGGAGCCTCTGGGTCAAGAATCTGTCTCTCCAGCATGTCCTATTAATTTCTATGTTGATATTCAAATCCCCTGAGTGCGTAGCTCTAGTGGATTTGGATTTTTTTTGGTGGAGCATGTCCATTAAGTCTGGGTTGGACATGGCTTTATAAGTCAGGCACAGATTGCCTCTAAGTAGGCGGTATGCAACTGAGTAGAGGTGGAGTTTCTTTAACCTGGCAGCATAGGTCATCTGTCTGAGACCCTTGATCCTCTTGGTGAGGAACTTTTGTGGTCTCTCCAGTTGCTGAAGGTGACGGGTAAGGTACATCCCAAACTGGGCATTGTATTCAATTATGGGCCTGATGAGGGATGAGTAAAGGGGCACAATGACCTCCTTGGATCTAGATGTGAACCCTTTCATGATGAGGTGGGCTATATAGAAGGTCTTTCTAACCACTTTGGCAACGTGGTTGTCAAAGGAGAGATTACTATCAACTTGGGTTCCCAGGTCCCTAATTACTTCCTCCATACTTAATGGATTACCACCTATATGTTAGTTTGTGGGCACTTTGTTTTTTCCAAAGGGTATGACTATACACTTCTTGGCGTTTAGATTCAGGTCATGGCTTTGGCACCAGTTGTCCGTCTCTGTGAGACCCTTTTGGAGGATGCCTGTGTCAGCTGGAGAGTTGATTATGGCACCCAGTTTGCAGTCGTCTGCAAACTTGGTCAGCCATAGTCTTCCCGTGTTGGCCTGTACCTCTGAAAAATATATACCGATCAAGAGCGGTCCCAGGACTGAGCCTTGTGGGATGCCACTTGTAACAGGTTTAGAGTCTGACATAGCTCCCGCAATTCTGACCATGTGGGTTCTGTCCTTGAGACAGTTTGCAACCCATCTTATGACATAAGGGTTGATATTTAGGCTGGAAAGCTTATCTATGATGCCAGAGTGGGGGTATGGTGTCAAAGGCTTTTGCGAGGTCCAGGTAGGCAGTGTGGACTACCTTCCCTTCATCTATGGCCTTGGTGACTGTTTCAAAGAAGTGTACCAGGTTCAAGAGGCAGGATCTGCCTTTAACAAAGTCATATTGTGTAGGATCTAGCATCTGTAGTTCTCCAATGTCTTTGTTTATGAGTCCTATGATGATCCGCTCCATGGCCTTTCAGACTAGGCTAGTCAGGCTTATGGGGCGATAGTTCCCAGGGTCCATTGAGGCTCCACCTTTGTGGAGTGGGACCACTGTTGCTGTACGCCATTCCTTGGGTACATAACCTGTGAAAAGGCTGAGATTGAATAGTAGCCTAATATGAGGTTTTAGCTCCTCTTGGAGCTCCTGTAGGACGTAGCCAGGGACACCATCCAGTCCCATTGATGCTGTGTTTTTTGCTTTGGAGAGGGTAGCTCCTACCTGAGCATCTGTGATGACAGGGAGAAGACTCTCTGCTGGGACAGATAATTGCTCCTTTGGGGGGAAGGGGGGGAGAAGTTTGCAGTGAGCCTGTCCGCCAGGATGTTGGCAATGTCTGTGGGTTCAGTGTCTTTTTTGTCATTTTGGACTAACTCCAAGCATATCTGGGAGTTGCCACCCAGGTTTCTAACATAACTAAAGAAATCCGTATGGTTATCTTTAGTGTCTTGTGCAATTTTTCTCTCAAAGCTGACCTTGGAAGATTTTATGAGGGACTGTATTTTTTTGCTAGTACTGATCAGTGATGCCTTCTTATTGAGGAATTTTGCTCTATCCTGCAGTAGCTTTCTACTTTTGTTCTATAGTTTATTTATGGATGTGGTCCACCAGACAGGATGCCTGCCTTTGGAGGATTGGTTTTATTTGGGATTGCATGCATTCCTGAAGATGTCCATAGAATGCATTTATATAAGACTCTGCTGTTTGGGCCGTAGTTTCCACTGGCCTGGGGGCTTTGAGTGATTTCACCTCGGTTTTGAGGAGTGTGAAATTAGCCTTGGAGAAGTTTTTTATTGTGGTTTTATGGGATGGTGGTGGGGTTGGGATCTGGATGTCCAGTGAGATTAATTTGTGGTCTGATCTTACCAATGAGGGGTGTACCTCTGGTGTAGAGCATAGAGTCCCCATGTTTGTGATGACCAGATCAAGTATGTTTACCCCTGTTGTAGGCATGGTGACCAGTTGTTCCATAGCATTTGAGTTTATAAATTCCAGGAACCTCTGGGCTAGGCTGTTAGGGCTTGAGTAATGTTCCCAGTCTATGCTTGGGTAGTTGAAGTCACCCAATATAAAGGTATTTGGAGAGACATTCATATTCTCCAATGTTCTCATGAAAGCCACATGAGGTTCCAGAGTCTGGGATGGTGGTCTGTAGCAGGCTATAAACTGAAATGCAATTTTGCCCACTGTTAGTTGCACATGGATGGTTTCTGATGCTTCGTGCAGTGCCACTAACCTGGAGGTGTGGGTATCCTTGATGAATATGGATACTCCCCCTCCTTTTGTGGTTCGGTCTGAGTTTTGGGGCCGAAAAGCATGGTATGAGGTATAACCTGGTAGTGCTGGGGTGCTCTCAGGAGCCTTGAACCAGGTCTCTGTTACTGTACAGACATCAATATTCTCCATGCTGAGGAGAGCCTCGAGTGCTTGCATTTTGAGGTTTAGACTTCTGGCATTGAGTAACATTACCCTTAGTTTGTTTTTCCTTGTGTTGTCTATGGAGGTGGGTTTGTCTTTTGAGCCTTGCCTAAAAAAGGCACTATGGGGGTGGCAAGAGCCTATGCCAGTATCCGAAAGCCCCGAGGTGACAGGTGCAAGCCGTCCCTTGCGAAGCAGCATGGCTTGTCGAGCATGTCATCCCAGGCTGACAGACACTGGATCCCCTTTGAATGACACCAGAACTTTAGCCAATTGTTAAAATTGATCATTTTGTCTTTATACTGTGGCATCATTTTCGGTGAGGGTAAGATGCTACTCAAGGTCAGGGTCATACCTGTCTGGGCTACATGATCTGAGAGCTCCTCTGTGTCTCTTTTCATGTAGTCCAGGGAGGTACGGCTCAGGTCATTCACACCAGCATGGACGATGACAGAGTCATATTTGTACTTGCTTTGGAGTGACCTGAGTGCTTGTGTTATGTGGCGGATCCTGGCACCCGATAGGCAGCTCACCGTGGCCTTCTCCTTGTTCAGCCTGGTGAGTGGGACGTCAGTGTGCCTGTCAATAGAGTCACCTATTACAAGTGTATCAGGTGTGTTGTTTGTCCTTAAGGGCTGTGACTGTTTGGCACACTGATTTTGTGAAGTATGTGTTTCATTTTTTTTTGTTGTGTGGTAGAGTTTGCTTGGATGTCTGCTTTGGAGGTCTCTGCTGTTTAGGCAGATTTGTATTTAGAGCCTCCGAGTATGTTTTAGTGTGTTTATGTATTTGATATGATGATGTGGTAGGTCTATGTGCGACTGGATTTGTGGTGTGTATGGTTACCTTCTCCCCATGACTGGCTGCGCCAGTAATGCGTTGAGAGAGCTTAGCCTCCAGTTTGGCTATATGGTTGCATCTCTCACATATATTAGTATTTGTTGGGAGGAGGAAAGGGTTGTCTGTGTACATGAGGCAGTTGTAACATTGCCTCAGGATTCCCAGATTCACCAGCTGGACTGGAGAGGAAACTGGCAACTGACCTTTGGACATGCCGGTATAGTATAAGTAACTCTTTTAAGGCTGACAAAAAGGACCAATATGGGAACGAATATTCCTAGGGAGTATATGAGGATGTAGTGCTATTAGTTTATTAGTGCTAACTTATATAATTGCTTGTAAGAGCAGTGCTAGGTTATAGGTTTAGAATAAGGTCTTTGCTTGAGAGGACAGATCAGATCTAATGGAAAAAGTGAAGAGCAGACTTTGTGGAGCCGAGAATGGTTTAAGCCTGGTTGAGCAGTGCTGCCCGATACTGCGCTATGCGGAAAATCACGCAATGCCGCACCAAAGCGGGTTTTTATACAGGGAACTTTAAAGAGCTAGAAATTGTCCCAAAATGACCAATAAACTACAAGATTCTTGTGCTGAGGTCACTCCTCCAGGGACAGATAGGCTGCTCAAAACTCCCCACTCCCACTGGTGAACAAAGAAGCTTCCTTCTATCCAAGTAAGGAAATGGGCAACACAGGAACTATTCAAAAGTCCAGAATACAGCAATGCCTGTATAAGGGACTATTCTAGGTCAGGAAAGGCGGGAAACAAGGATATTTTTTTTTTTTTTTCAGGAAAATAGCAGGAAACGTACAGTAAATTCTAAACACAGGCTAGCGCACTTGAGTGGGCAGCCTCAACAGTTAAATTCAAACAAACAAACTTTTACAAGTGCAGGTATGAAGAAACACAAAAAACAGGCTTAAAACAGGTAAATCAGCAGTTTAAACTTGCTTTTCAGTGAGGAAAGACAGTCGCACAGGTAATAGCAGTAAATTATACTTAAATCTTGAAAGCAGTCACTCTTTTCATTTCTTTGCTACTAGCACCACTCTGCAGGATCACGAGGAACTGTTGCTGAGTAGGATAAGCGAAAAAAACACGCCAAAGCGGGTTTTTATGCAGGGAACTTTAAAGAGCTAGAAATTGGCCCAAAACAGCCAATAAACTACAAGATTCTTGTGCTGAGGTCACTCCTCCAGGGACAGATGGGCTGCTCAAAGCTCCCCACTCCCACTGGTGAACAAAGAAACTTCCTTCTATCCAAGTAAGGAAATGGGCAACACAAGAACTATTCAAAAGTCCAGAATACAGCAATGCCTGTACAAGGGACTATTCTAGGTCAGGAAAGGCAGGAAACAAGGATTTATTTTTGTTTTTTTCTTTTTTTTCAGGGAAACAGCAGGAAAAGTGCAGTAAATTCTAAACACAGGCTAGCGCACTTGAGTGGGCAGCCTCAACAGTTAAATTCAAACAAACAAACTTTTACAAGTGCAGGTATGAGAAAATACAAAAAACAGGCTTAAAACAGGTAAATCAGCAGTTTAAACTTGCTTTTCAGCGAGGAAAGACAGTCGCACAGGTAATAACAGTAAATTATACTTAAATCTTGAAAACAGTCACTCTTTTCGTTTCTCTGCTGCTAGCACCACTCTGCAGGACCACAAGGAGCTGTTGCTGAGTAGGGACAAGCGAAAAAATGCGCCAAAGTGGGTTTTTACACAGGGAACTTTAAAGAGGTAGAAATTGGCCCAAAACGGCCAATAAACTACAAGATTTCATGTATGTTACATTTAGGCCTTGACAGTCATTCATATATGCCTTCATCTGAGGTTCACCTTTAATATAACATATGTGCGTGACATATTTGAATTCCATGACATCTTTATTTGGGTTGTGTACACCTATTTGTGTAGGAAGGAGCCAGTTTGCTGCTATTTTGCAGTACTCCTGTTTGGCACTGTACTTGGTTGTTTGCCTTTCACACGCATGGTTATACATTCGATTCTGTCTTCTGCTGGAGTTATCTAGCACTCCTAGGTCTGTATTTGCTCATCTTTGATGTTGCTTGGCTTACACTTGCACAGCTAACAAACTACTTGGTTTTGTGTTTATTTATTCAGTTTGTACTGCGATCCTTATTTATTAACCTCCAATGCACTTTTATCATTGGTCATATACATCCAGGTATGGCTGTCACATAGTTTGCAACATAAACATGATAGTGCATAGGTAGATATGTTTTTCTGCATTTCACTATGGCTGGTATGATTCCCACCCTGTTTGACTACTTTTCATTGCCTGTTTTGTGCCATGTGCTGTCTGTGTAACTTACCTGTCCTTTTCTTCCCCCTATCTTTTCTCTGTCAGATGTTGTGATATTTATTATATGGATATATCTACTCTGATGTCCTTCTCATCATGTTTTCCTCAGTTTATCTTTTCTTTGATTCTTAAAAAAAAGGGGGGGGGTGGGCTCTTGTCACAAAAAAAAAAAAATGCCCATGCCCCTCTGACTTTCCCGCAGATTTTCCTATTCAAACATCTCTCTTGTTTGTCTCTCTCTTCTTCACCTATACCCCGCATCTTTATTTTTCTATCTCCCACTTTCTTTGAGTGTGTAGATTACTTGTGTTACCCATACAACTCCCGAGCCCTGGTGATGTGGCAGTGATTGCCCTTCACCTGTATTAATTTTTTTATTAGAAATTTTATGGATTCTATCAGAATCCATAAGTACAAGCAGGAATGTTTTTTTTTAGTACATGACTTATGGAGATATGCCTAGTTATTTTTGAGCTTACTGCACAGATTGCTGAAGATATGCATTACAAAGGACAGGGAACTTTAAAGAAAATATATGTTGTTAGTAAATGAACTATGGATATATCCGTTGTTGTATGTAATATTTCTGAACAGATTTCTTCAAATATGTATTATTAATGCCATGCAGCTTGTATTGGGATAGTTGGCATATTCTTTCTTTTTATAATAATTGAGTCCTTTATATTCCATGGTTGTCCTTAACCTTACTGGACAGATTCTTATATAGATCAGTGTTTAAAGCTATCATGATACTTGAATTGTGATAAACTTTCCGTAACTTTGTTAATGTATAAGGTGCTTTGACAATGATTTCTCATTACTTACGGACTACTTGCAGCTTTGTTAAGTACACCATTGCTACTATGATGCTCCCATTTACTCCTAGGTATTCTTAGTTCACTGTGGTATGTTTACATATTGCACTGCTATTTGAAGGTTTAGCACTGATATTGGTGTAATGCACTAAAGTCTGCAAACTTTACAGAACGTATCCCTTTATCTTCCACACTTACATTTCTTTAACTAATACCTGACTTTATTTGATATGCTTTTCTGTAATGTGAACCAAATCAGCAGGCTGCTGTTTATCATTTTTCAATACCACACTGTCAAAGATAGCAATAATGTTTAATAATGTTTAATTTACCTGTGTTAATTTCACTATATCCTTCATTATATTGTACCGATGGAGGTTTTTCTCCATAATGTTTACAGAAAAGGTGCCTTACATCCAGTTAGACTTCCCCAGTCATCAAATGAAAATACTTAAATAAATTAATTAATTGATACTTTTTTCTTTATCCTCTTCTTGACAATAAACAAATTTAATAAATTTAGTTTTCCTTCTGAAAAGAATGCCAAAATGTCGCATATTCTATCCCTCTAGATTTATTTGGTTTTCCACTCACAATGAAGGAAACATTGACATTCTAGATGCAACTAATTGAGTTTTGTGTTACAGTTGGAAATTGTTTCTACCTGCAGATTTAACTGCTGACTTCTAAATGTATAAACTCTGGAAAACTAAAACATATTTTTTCACTTCTGACACCATATGCTACAGTCTCCATGCTTGTCTTTAACAGTTCATAACATTTATCCAGGTATCCAGGGATCTGTTTACTCAGCTGAACCAAAGTGAACTGCTACATGTAAAGGATATATTGAAAAGTCAACCTGACCTTGATGTACCCACTATCTAGTTTAATTGCTGTAAAAGGACATTATTGATGGGCTTGGATGTGCCCCCCCCCCCAGGAATTACATTTCTTTCTGTGGTCCAGATTTATAGCATGTGATATGTACCTTCCATAAGTATATTTTATGTCATATCAACCATATTATTCATTAGTCCATCCAGAGTGTCAGGCTAGAGTAAGAAAAACTGATAGAGTGACAAAGAAACTGTTTCAGCTGCTTAAAGCAGTTTGTAATGATGCTTTTAACAATTTTCTATTTGCCTGATTGCCAACTACTATGATTTGTATTCAGACACTGTAGGAACTAATACTGACCAAATGTGTAATGGACAATGCCAATTCATCAATCAACATTTGACTGGTACTTTCAGGATAGCTACCATTTTGCCAGACATGCATTTTTAAACCTCTACTGAAGTAGGTATCACAGCAGACATACTGACAATTTGGAGAGGTAAACTCACATCTGATCATTTTCTATTACAGAGACCGAAAGTATGACATTCTATCTAGCTTTTGAACTTTGTGAACTGCTGCTGCAGTTTGTATTTAACTCCAACTTTAGAACTGAAATCAGTTTACTTAGGGTCTACATTTATAATTAGGCCTAAACATAACAAGGAAATTACTACCACTTGTAAGTTTTATTTACTCAGCTTTGGATATAAAAATGTAAATGTACTACTTATTTTAACTGTGGTTTGGGTATATTATACATTTATGTTACTTTAGCCAAGGAATTATGAAAAAATAACTACCAAAATACAAGACAACAGTGAAGCGTGACACGCATTAACACATTATACTTTCTGCCCACATTCAGCTGTCCATGCACAGTGGCAGTTAACCTGCAGCTAGTGCTGCAAGAATTAGCCTGTAAACGTGCTTTACTAAGGGCAAATTACAGACAACAGATGTTGTCCATAGCCTCGCACTACCACTGTGGTATGGCTTGGAATTGTATATTGTCATATCATGTATGTGCAACAGACAAACATGTCATTTCTTATGTGTTTTTCATGAAAGTTGTCATGATGTCCCACTGCTAACATGATGTGGTATTGTGTGCCATGTATTACAGGTATGTAATAGCTATGGGCAGTCCTACTTTTCTAACTGCATGAAACACAAATATAGCATTAATCCATACAGATTATTACAGATAATGTATTCTGTAACAGTACATTACACTCTGTTTGCTGTATCTTACATTTCAACATCCATTACTCATGCACATAAGTTCACACCTTCTACAAATAGTTGTCCACATTAACTGATTGTACATGTCTGTGCACAAAGTTTGATCCATAGTGAAAAACAATTGTAGCTTTGACATGTGAGCCTTCACTGAGTTACTGTTGGTATGCTGTAATGATGCCCACAGGAGTCTCTTTTGCACAGTATTGGACATAGTGCATGATATACACCTGCAGTTGTTTATTCAACATTTGCATGACAGTACATTTGTATGTGTTTGAAATTCTTTGCTTGCCTATGTATGTTGATGTTACATGATTGCATATTACTGTGTATGTGTAATTTATAAATGGCCATCTCTGTGGACATCAGGTATCATTCTGCCTGTATGAGCTACATTTGCCATTTACTTAAACATATTTGGGTTGCATTCTACAGCTGTATTGAACACGTTCATTTGCAATGTGTCAAATTACCTTGTCCTGATTTTCCCTGATGAGGGCCCAGTTTGGGAAACTCCCTTATACTTTCATAGTTCTGTGTTATATTTTGAACACATTTGCCTTTGTTCCAATTACTGACCATGTATTACGTAGCTGATATGGTGAACATGTGCCAACTCTATGACCATGTTATAGATGTGGGACATCTGCACACGAGTTACTGGCTACTTCTTGCAATGCAATTTTGTTCTCATTATACTTGTGCGTTAACCATTGTACATTGTTGAAAACCATGTGAAGGACCTAATATATTTTTTTAAGCTGTAAATATTCTTGTATGTCATTGTTATGTATGTGTCTATTGACCTTGCTTTCATAGGTTCATAGGTTGATACTAGGCTATATGCCCTAGGGCATTTATCAGCCTAGCCAGAATGTATTTGGCTTATGCCACCCCTTAAAAAAATGGGTTTTACTGTGCCCTTCTTTTGGTAACTTTATTGAGCCTCTGTCTAGTAGTGACATAGAAGTGATCCTCAGAGTGAACTTACGATCTCCCATCCACTCGTCAAGATTTCTCTTAAAGAGAGTCAGCGAGGGGCTCTGCCTGATATGTACTGGGATTCTATTCCAGAGTACTGGGAGCCTCTGGGTCAAGAATCTGTCTCTCCAGCATGTCCTATTAATTTCTATGTTGATATTCAAATCCCCTGAGTGCGTAGCTCTAGTGGATTTGGATTTTTTTTGGTGGAGCATGTCCATTAAGTCTGGGTTGGACATGGCTTTATAAGTCAGGCACAGATTGCCTCTAAGTAGGCGGTATGCAACTGAGTAGAGGTGGAGTTTCTTTAACCTGGCAGCATAGGTCATCTGTCTGAGACCCTTGATCCTCTTGGTGAGGTACTTTTGTGGTCTCTCCAGTTGCTGAAGGTGACGGGTAAGGTACATCCCAAACGGGGCATTGTATTCAATTATGGGCCTGATGAGGGATGAGTAAAGGGGCACAATGACCTCCTTGGATCTAGATGTGAACCCTTTCATGATGAGGTGGGCTATATAGAAGGTCTTTCTAACCACTTTGGCAACGTGGTTGTCAAAGGAGAGATTACTATCAACTTGGGTTCCCAGGTCCCTAATTACTTCCTCCATACTTAATGGATTACCACCTATATGTTAGTTTGTGGGCACTTTGTTTTTTCCAAAGGGTATGACTATACACTTCTTGGCGTTTAGATTCAGGTCATGGCTTTGGCACCAGTTGTCCATCTCTGTGAGACCCTTTTGGAGGATGCCTGTGTCAGCTGGAGAGTTGATTATGGCACCCAGTTTGCAGTCGTCTGCAAACTTGGTCAGCCATAGTCTTCCCGTGTTGGCCTGTACCTCTGAAAAATATATACCGATCAAGAGCGGTCCCAGGACTGAGCCTTGTGGGATGCCACTTGTAACAGGTTTAGAGTCTGACATAGCTCCCGCAATTCTGACCATGTGGGTTCTGTCCTTGAGACAGTTTGCAACCCATCTTATGACATAAGGGTTGATATTTAGGCTGGAAAGCTTATCTATGATGCCAGAGTGGGGGTATGGTGTCAAAGGCTTTTGCGAGGTCCAGGTAGGCAGTGTGGACTACCTTCCCTTCATCTATGGCCTTGGTGACTGTTTCAAAGAAGTGTACCAGGTTCAAGAGGCAGGATCTGCCTTTAACAAAGTCATATTGTGTAGGATCTAGCGTCTGTAGTTCTCCAATGTCTTTGTTTATGAGTCCTATGATGATCCGCTCCATGGCCTTTCAGACTAGGCTAGTCAGGCTTATGGGGCGATAGTTCCCAGGGTCCATTGAGGCTCCACCTTTGTGGAGTGGGACCACTGTTGCTGTACGCCATTCCTTGGGTACATAACCTGTGAAAAGGCTGAGATTGAATAGTAGCCTAATATGAGGTTTTAGCTCCTCTTGGAGCTCCTGTAGGACGTAGCCAGGGACACCATCCAGTCCCATTGATGCTGTGTTTTTTGCTTTGGAGAGGGTAGCTCCTACCTGAGCATCTGTGATGACAGGGAGAAGACTCTCTGCTGGGACAGATAATTGCTCCTTTGGGGGGAAGGGGGGGAGAAGTTTGCAGTGAGCCTGTCCGCCAGGATGTTGGCAATGTCTGTGGGTTCAGTGTCTTTTTTGTCATTTTGGACTAACTCCAAGCATATCTGGGAGTTGCCACCCAGGTTTCTAACATAACTAAAGAAATCCGTATGGTTATCTTTAGTGTCTTGTGCAATTTTTCTCTCAAAGCTGACCTTGGAAGATTTTATGAGGGACTGTATTTTTTTGCTAGTACTGATCAGTGATGCCTTCTTATTGAGGGATTTTGCTCTATCCTGCAGTAGCTTTCTACTTTTGTTCTATAGTTTATTTATGGATGTGGTCCACCAGACAGGACGCCTGCCTTTGGAGGATTGGTTTTATTTGGGATTGCATGCATTCCTGAAGATGTCCATAGAATGCATTTATATAAGACTCTGCTGTTTGGGCCGTAGTTTCCACTGGCCCGGGGGCTTTGAGTGATTTCACCTCGGTTTTGAGGAGTGTGAAATTAGCCTTGGAGAAGTTTTTTATTGTGGTTTTATGGGATGGTGGTGGGGTTGGGATCTGGATGTCCAGTGAGATTAATTTGTGGTCTGATCTTACCAATGAGGGGTGTACCTCTGGTGTAGAGCATAGAGTCCCCATGTTTGTGATGACCAGATCAAGTATGTTTACCCCTGTTGTAGGCATGGTGACCAGTTGTTCCATAGCATTTGAGTTTATAAATTCCAGGAACCTCTGGGCTAGGCTGTTAGGGCTTGAGTAATGTTCCCAGTCTATGCTTGGGTAGTTGAAGTCACCCAATATAAAGGTATTTGGAGAGACATTCATATTCTCCAATGTTCTCATGAAAGCCACATGAGGTTCCAGAGTCTGGGATGGTGGTCTGTAGCAGGCTATAAACTGAAATGCAATTTGCCCACTGTTAGTTGCACATTTATGGTTTCTGATGCTTCGTGCAGTGCCACTAACCTGGAGGTGTGGGTATCCTTGATGAATATGGATACTCCCCCTCCTTTTGTGGTTCGGTCTGAGTTTTGGGGCCGAAAAGCATGGTATGAGGTATAACCTGGTAGTGCTGGGGTGCTCTCAGGAGCCTTGAACCAGGTCTCTGTTACTGTACAGACATCAATATTCTCCATGCTGAGGAGAGCCTCGAGTGCTTGCATTTTGAGGTTTAGACTTCTGGCATTGAGTAACATTACCCTTAGTTTGTTTTTCCTTGTGTTGTCTATGGAGGTGGGTTTGTCTTTTGAGCCTTGCCTAAAAAAGGCACTATGGGGGTGGCAAGAGCCTTTGCCAGTATCCGAAAGCCCCGAGGTGACAGGTGCAAGCCGTCCCTTGCGAAGCAGCATGGCTTGTCGAGCATGTCATCCCAGGCTGACAGACACTGGATCCCCTTTGAATGACACCAGAACTTTAGCCAATTGTTAAAATTGATCATTTTGTCTTTATACTGTGGCATCATTTTCGGTAAGGGTAAGATGCTACTCAAGGTCAGGGTCATACCTGTCTGGGCTACATGATCTGAGAGCTCCTCTGTGTCTCTTTTCATGTAGTCCAGGGAGGTACGGCTCAGGTCATTCACACCAGCATGGACGATGACAGAGTCATATTTGTACTTGCTTTGGAGTGACCTGAGTGCTTGTGTTATGTGGCGGATCCTGGCACCCGATAGGCAGCTCACCGTGGCTTTCTCCTTGTTCAGCCTGGTGAGTGGGACGTCAGTGTGCCTGTCAATAGAGTCACCTATTACAAGTGTATCAGGTGTGTTGTTTGTCCTTAAGGGCTGTGACTGTTTGGCACACTGATTTTGTGAAGTATGCGTTTCATTTTTTTTTGTTGTGTGGTAGAGTTTGCTTGGATGTCTGCTTTGGAGGTCTCTGCTGTTTAGGCAGATTTGTATTTAGAGCCTCCGAGTATGTTTTAGTGTGTTTATGTATTTGATATGATGATGTGGTAGGTCTATGTGCGACTGGATTTGTGGTGTGTATGGTTACCTTCTCCCCATGACTGGCTGTGCCAGTAATGCGTTGAGAGAGCTTAGCCTCCAGTTTGGCTATATGGTTGCATCTCTCACATATATTAGTATTTGTTGGGAGGAGGAAAGGGTTGTCTGTGTACATGAGGCAGTTGTAACATTGCCTCAGGATTCCCAGATTCACCAGCTGGACTGGAGAGGAAACTGGCAACTGACCTTTGGACATGCCGGTATAGTATAAGTAACTCTTTTAAGGCTGACAAAAGGACCAATATGGGAACGAATATTCCTAGGGAGTATATGAGGATGTAGTGCTATTAGTTTATTAGTGCTAACTTATATAATTGCTTGTAAGAGCAGTGCTAGGTTATAGGTTTAGAATAAGGTCTTTGCTTGAGAGGACAGATCAGATCTAATGGAAAAAGTGAAGAGCAGACTTTGTGGAGCCGAGAATGGTTTAAGCCTGGTTGAGCAGTGCTGCCCGATACTGCGCTATGCGGAAAATCACGCAATGCCGCACCAAAGCGGGTTTTTATACAGGGAACTTTAAAGAGCTAGAAATTGTCCCAAAATGACCAATAAACTACAAGATTCTTGTGCTGAGGTCACTCCTCCAGGGACAGATAGGCTGCTCAAAACTCCCCACTCCCACTGGTGAACAAAGAAGCTTCCTTCTATCCAAGTAAGGAAATGGGCAACACAGGAACTATTCAAAAGTCCAGAATACAGCAATGCCTGTATAAGGGACTATTCTAGGTCAGGAAAGGCGGGAAACAAGGATATTTTTTTTTTTTTCAGGAAAATAGCAGGAAACGTACAGTAAATTCTAAACACAGGCTAGCGCACTTGAGTGGGCAGCCTCAACAGTTAAATTCAAACAAACAAACTTTTACAAGTGCAGGTATGAAGAAACACAAAAAACAGGCTTAAAACAGGTAAATCAGCAGTTTAAACATGCTTTTCAGTGAGGAAAGACAGTCGCACAGGTAATAGCAGTAAATTATACTTAAATCTTGAAAGCAGTCACTCTTTTCATTTCTTTGCTACTAGCACCACTCTGCAGGATCACGAGGAACTGTTGCTGAGTAGGATAAGCGAAAAAAAACACGCCAAAGCGGGTTTTTATGCAGGGAACTTTAAAGAGCTAGAAATTGGCCCAAAACAGCCAATAAACTACAAGATTATTGTGCTGCGGTCACTCCTCCAGGGACAGATGGGCTGCTCAAAGCTCCCCACTCCCACTGGTGAACAAAGAAACTTCCTTCTATCCAAGTAAGGAAATGGGCAACACAAGAACTATTCAAAAGTCCAGAATACAGCAATGCCTGTACAAGGGACTATTCTAGGTCAGGAAAGGCAGGAAACAAGGATTTATTTTTGTTTTTTTCTTTTTTTTCAGGGAAACAGCAGGAAAAGTGCAGTAAATTCTAAACACAGGCTAGCGCACTTGAGTGGGCAGCCTCAACAGTTAAATTCAAACAAACAAACTTTTACAAGTGCAGGTATGAGAAAATACAAAAAACAGGCTTAAAACAGGTAAATCAGCAGTTTAAACTTGCTTTTCAGCGAGGAAAGACAGTCGCACAGGTAATAACAGTAAATTATACTTAAATCTTGAAAACAGTCACTCTTTTCGTTTCTCTGCTGCTAGCACCACTCTGCAGGACCACAAGGAGCTGTTGCTGAGTAGGGACAAGCGAAAAAATGCGCCAAAGTGGGTTTTACACAGGAACTTTAAAGAGGTAGAAATTGGCCCAAAACGGCCAATAAACTACAAGATTTCATGTATGTTACATTTAGGCCTTGACAGTCATTCATATATGCCTTCATCTGAGGTTCACCTTTAATATAACATATGTGCGTGACATATTTGAATTCCATGACATCTTTATTTGGGTTGTGTACACCTATTTGTGTAGGAAGGAGCCAGTTTGCTGCTATTTTGCAGTACTCCTGTTTGGCACTGTACTTGGTTGTTTGCCTTTCACACGCATGGTTATACATTCGATTCTGTCTTCTGCTGGAGTTATCTAGCACTCCTAGGTCTGTATTTGCTCATCTTTGATGTTGCTTGGCTTACACTTGCACAGCTAACAAACTACTTGGTTTTGTGTTTATTTATTCAGTTTGTACTGCGATCCTTATTTATTAACCTCCAATGCACTTTTATCATTGGTCATATACATCCAGGTATGGCTGTCACATAGTTTGCAACATAAACATGATAGTGCATAGGTAGATATGTTTTTCTGCATTTCACTATGGCTGGTATGATTCCCACCCTGTTTGACTACTTTTCATTGCCTGTTTTGTGCCATGTGCTGTCTGTGTAACTTACCTGTCCTTTTCTTCCCCCTATCTTTTCTCTGTCAGATGTTGTGATATTTATTATATGGATATATCTACTCTGATGTCCTTCTCATCATGTTTTCCTCAGTTTATCTTTTCTTTGATTCTTAAAAAAAAAGGGGGTGGGGTGGGCTCTTGTCACAAAAAAAAAAAAAATGCCCATGCCCCTCTGACTTTCCCGCAGATTTTCCTATTCAAACATCTCTCTTGTTTGTCTCTCTCTTCTTCACCTGTACCCCGCATCTTTATTTTTCTATCTCCCACTTTCTTTGAGTGTGTAGATTACTTGTGTTACCCATACAACTCCCGAGCCCTGGTGATGTGGCAGTGATTGCCCTTCACCTGTATTAATTTTTTTATTAGAAATTTTATGGATTCTATCAGAATCCATAAGTACAAGCAGGAATGTTTTTTTTTAGTACATGACTTATGGAGATATGCCTAGTTATTTTTGAGCTTACTGCACAGATTGCTGAAGATATGCATTACAAAGGACAGGGAACTTTAAAGAAAATATATGTTGTTAGTAAATGAACTATGGATATATCCGTTGTTGTATGTAATATTTCTGAACAGATTTCTTCAAATATGTATTATTAATGCCATGCAGCTTGTATTGGGATAGTTGGCATATTCTTTCTTTTTTATAATAATTGAGTCCTTTATATTCCATGGTTGTCCTTAACCTTACTGGACAGATTCTTATATAGATCAGTGTTTAAAGCTATCATGATACTTGAATTGTGATAAACTTTCCGTAACTTTGTTAATGTATAAGGTGCTTTGACAATGATTTCTCATTACTTACGGACTACTTGCAGCTTTGTTAAGTACACCATTGCTACTATGATGCTCCCATTTACTCCTAGGTATTCTTAGTTCACTGTGGTATGTTTACATATTGCACTGCTATTTGAAGGTTTAGCACTGATATTGGTGTAATGCACTAAAGTCTGCAAACTTTACAGAACGTATCCCTTTATCTTCCACACTTACATTTCTTTAACTAATACCTGACTTTATTTGATATGCTTTTCTGTAATGTGAACCAAATCAGCAGGCTGCTGTTTATCATTTTCAATACCACACTGTCAAAGATAGCAATAATGTTTAATAATGTTTAATTTACCTGTGTTAATTTCACTATATCCTTCATTATATTGTACCGATGGAGGTTTTTCTCCATAATGTTTACAGAAAAGGTGCCTTACATCCAGTTAGACTTCCCCAGTCATCAAATGAAAATACTTAAATAAATTAATTAATTGATACTTTTTTCTTTATCCTCTTCTTGACAATAAACAAATTTAATAAATTTAGTTTTCCTTCTGAAAAGAATGCCAAAATGTCGCATATTCTATCCCTCTAGATTTATTTGGTTTTCCACTCACAATGAAGGAAACATTGACATTCTAGTTGCAACTAATTGAGTTTTGTGTTACAGCTGGAAATTGTTTCTACCTGCAGATTTAACTGCTGACTTCTAAATGTATAAACTCTGGAAAACTAAAACATATTATTTCACTTCTGACACCATATGCTACAGTCTCCATGCTTGTCTTTAACAGTTCATAACATTTATCCAGGTATCCAGGGATCTGTTTACTCAGCTGAACCAAAGTGAACTGCTACATGTAAAGGATATATTGAAAAGTCAACCTGACCTTGATGTACCCACTATCTAGTTTAATTGCTGTAAAAGGACATTATTGATGGGCTTGGATGTGCCCCCCCCCCCCAGGAATTACATTTCTTTCTGTGGTCCAGATTTATAGCATGTGATATGTACCTTCCATAAGTATATTTTATGTCATATCAACCATATTATTCATTAGTCCATCCAGAGTGTCAGGCTAGAGTAAGAAAAACTGATAGAGTGACAAAGAAACTGTTTCAGCTGCTTAAAGCAGTTTGTAATGATGCTTTTAACAATTTTCGATTTGCCTGATTGCCAACTACTATGATTTGTATTCAGACACTGTAGGAACTAATACCGACCAAATGTGTAATGGACAATGCCAATTCATCAATCAACATTTGACTGGTACTTTCAGGATAGCTACCATTTTGCCAGACATGCATTTTTAAACCTCTACTGAAGTAGGTATCACAGCAGACATACTGACAATTTGGAGAGGTAAACTCACATCTGATCATTTTCTATTACAGAGACCGAAAGTATGAAATTGTATCTAGCTTTTGAACTTTGTGAACTGCTGCTGCAGTTTGTATTTAACTCCAACTTTAGAACTGAAATCAGTTTACTTAGGGTCTACATTTATAATTAGGCCTAAACATAACAAGGAAATTACTACCACTTGTAAGTTTTATTTACTCAGCTTTGGATATAAAAATGTAAATGTACTACTTATTTTAACTGTGGTTTGGGTATATTATACATTTATGTTACTTTAGCCAAGGAATTATGAAAAAATAACTACCAAAATACAAGACAACAGTGAAGGCTGAACATTATTTTCTTTAAAGCTGTTTCTACCAATTTAGGGGCACTCTCCCTCCCTGTCCTCTCTTAGGTATACCAACTCCAAGATCACCATATTTTGGAGAAATGGGAAAGCTCTGGGACACAATTATTTCAGACTTACTGTATATAATTTGACAGTTTTGCTCATTCAGTCTCAGTGCTCTGGGACATGCATTAATGAGTCTTAGGCTATCAAATGGCTGTTAATTAAGAGCTTTTAAAAAGAGGTGGGGTGAGAACACATAATGGTGAAACCAGACCAGAGCTTTAATCTTGTAAAACATAGGAACTGGTAACCAGGATCATCATCATGAAGAGGTTAGCACTTATTCCTGTGTATTTAGGTAGCAGTGACTTGTTAGAAGAGATGTTCAAATTAGTAGTAAGCAACATCAGAGAGGTGTCAGAATAATTCAAGTTACAGGATTTGAGGCATCTTCTTCATGGGTCCTGTCTGAAGGGACACGATGCAAAAACGTGGCATATTTGAGTAGAGAAGGATGTTTCCAAACATCTGCTTATTCTCTCTGTGCTGTCTGTCTCCTCACTAGGACTACTTCATAGATCCTTCTGGCAGTCCTTGCATTTAGTTTATTCCGTTAATGTGATTATATTGGGATAAACGGCAGTTTCACCATTATACTGCACAGAGTAGTTGGGTTGAAGCTCTGACTGTTTGGGTACTACTGGAACTTCTATTACCTTTCTACTGAGTAGCTGCAATGTTTATATAGGTTTTATGTTCAGACTCAGTGCAGGTGTGCTAGGAAATGTTGACTTTCTTTTACACAATTGGGGCAGTGTGTTCCTGAAGGTTGTGCTACCTTCCCAGGCAGTAGTGGCAATATCTATGTAGGTTCTGGCTGCATATCCACCGCAGACATATTAGAACAATTCAGCTAAATAACAAATATGTTGGTGGTACCAAATCTGCCCTCCTGGTCAAGTATACTGTCGACACAATTGTCAGTGAGGGCAGTTTGAAAATCCTCAGTGTAGAAGGCAAATACCAAACAAATTCAGTTCAGTGTGGGCCCTCATGAAAAAAATATTAACTGTTACTTATGGTCTTGTAAAGCACAAAATAAACTGACAAAGATACAAACTTCACAGAAAACTTGTATTCCTAATTATCAGGTCTGATGTTGGCATAATACCACAAAAAACAAAACCAATCATTTTATGGGATTGCGATTCTTCCATGCTCGTTTGAAGTGGCTGTGTCCGCACACCTTCATGGTCATTATTTCACCTCATATATTGTTGTTGTTGCCTCACAAGCATCATCATGGTGATCTTCTGCATATCGACTGTAAGATAAATACCCAGAGAGCTCCTTGTTTTCATTCAGTCAACATACACACAAAACATATCAGCCTCCCAATGTCTCCATTCTATAGAATTTGCTTAATGTTTCCCCCTACGTTTTTAACACTTTCTCATTCCTTTCTCACCCTGGGCATGTCAGGCATTACTAGATGGGATGAGAACCTACAGCTCAATTATTACCTTTCTGTAGAGCATTAAAAGCTCATTTGTTCCACAGGAGGAAAAAGTCATATAGTCATGACTGTACCAGTATGGATGAACTCAGAAAAAAAAGGTGAACATGGCATGTCTACAGGTAGTTGGACTTGACTTTGTTATCCTGAATGCCCATTAAAAACTTGAAAATGCAAGTCAAAAGTTGTGGGTATTCAGAAATCAAGTAGCTGAAACACTGGTATGTCCTTAAGCCATCATTTACAAATATCCTATGGGCCTCCACTGCAGGACGTTTAAGGTATTACACTCTGAGGACTCCAGATTTGTTTCATCTTTCTTGACTTTTTTACTAAATGGTCTGTCCAAGTGACCTTTTTACCCCGTGTTTTAAATACCTCATTTCATCTTATCTACAATTTAAAATCTCTTTGAAGTTCTACATCTCAAGGAAATGGTCCCCGACTTGTAACAGACCAATTACTTAGATCCCCCTTCTTATTTTAAATCTTATCCCATCTATAATAGTGTTGCCTTTGTACCAGCTCCATAATCCAAAATATTCACACTTTTACTATAGCAATCTCCTGGTTATGGGTCTCAAGTTAATTTAACTATTGAGATGAAAAATGCATATGGCATATCTGTTCTCTGAGTATTAATATTGCGGTGGGATTATGTTCATAAACTAAAATGATGCCAACTGTTCTATTGATATTTATGTAAGTTTTACATACTGTACATACTGTTTCTACAGATGTGTCTGAGATGAACATTCTGTATATACTGTATAGTGCATGTAACATGGTGATCGCCTGTCCTCATAAATTGTATAATCCTGATTGTAATAGCATATTTTTACAGTTATATCATTCAAATATATCTAATGTGCTACTTATTCTCTATGAAGGGGATTTGCCTAGTCAAACATTCCCAATGAACAAAGACAAGCGATAAATAAACTAATGCTATTTTCACATTAATGATTTTTTTTTTTATTTGAAATTGTTAACCTCAGTCAAGCACTTATTTCATCGGATCCATTTCAGTCTCAGCCTGGGGTAAATATGACAGATGCATGACATTATAAACAGAATGGCAAAATACATACATTATATATAAAGTGAATATCAGATTTGACTTGAGGGTGTG
>NC_056746.1:1199855391-1199910391 GCF_019279795.1 Protopterus annectens | reverse complement strand
ATAGAACAGGCAGACTGCATACAACATAGCAAACAGTAAGCACTACTGCTGCACATAGAAACTTAGCATCAACTCCCTCTCCCAAAAATGAAAAACTCAACAAATAATATGCAAAACAAATGAGGCACAAGAACTATGACAGTTACAAAAATATGTCTGTCTTCTAGGTTGTGCTTAAAAAGATAACATTTATTTTCTCAAATGTACCCTACTTATAACTCAAAATAAAATTTTACAATTCATCTGTAATGTTATTCACATGAAATCAATGATTATTGCAATTACCTTACAGATGCATTATGGGTAGTCTTGCAACAGTATTAGTCTGCCTGATTCTGCAAGCAAAAGTGGCTTTTTAAAAATGTTATGCTTTCTTCTTGGGAAATTAATGTTTGCCGTTAGAACACATACCACTTTCTCTTTGCTGCTCCTCCAGTCTGTTCATCCTCTTGATGCACAGAGACCCATTCCTGGCTCTGTCTTCATCATCTGCAGTAAGGAAAAAATAAGTCTTAGTTGCAAAGAATGATTTTGTCAGTTGATTATATATTGTTTGGTATGTAAAAATTAACAGTGTAGAGTACTAAGCAGCACATGTTTTATATCCTTCAAATGACATACAAGTTCACATTTTGCACATTTAACCATTGCTGTGTTATTGTCCATCACTGTTAGAACATATATCACCATTTCATTTTTGTAGGAGATCAGTCAATGTTAAAATACAGTTGAATATAGAATGCCATTAGGGATGTGCAGCTAAGATATAGCTGTGTTGGAGTCTACTTCACATCACCTAAATTTCATTTAACTGAATTTAATTTCACCAAGAACAAATCACCTAATTTTCAAAATACTGAAAACTAATTTAACTGAATGTCATTTCACTAAATTGTAAGCCACAGCCATGATATGAGTTTCCCTTCACCTGTGACTTGTTTGTGATAAAAAGAATTTCTGTAACTTACAGTGCTGTCAGAATACCGATAGTCATGTAGAAAGTAGTGTTTTAATGTTTCTAAATGTGGGTATGTCACTTTACATTTTGATGGGAAATATCTAAAGTAATATGGCGGATGTGTTGTGTGCTCCCAGCAATAGTAGCAGCGTGTAGACTACAGTAAGGCAAGTACAAGGTATATGCCCTTTTCCTCACTGTAGTGCGATCCTGGAGTTAGTATATATATACTTGGGGAGGCACCTAGTTTGGTTTTATATTGTCTGCTTTCTGTTAAGAGGGTAAGCAAGTATTTTTTTTTTTAATTCTGGAAAGAGGTTGTCATTAGTGTTGTAAGTATGTATGTCTTGGGTTTAAAATTTAGTCTTTTGAAATTTAGCATTGTAAGCTTTTGGTGCAATGAGATTCAGTCAAATGAGTTTTCAGTATTTTGAAAATTAGCTGACTTGTTGTCAGTTAAATGAAAGTCAGTCAAATGAGATTTTGGTGATGTGAAGTAGACCCCTGTACTGGCAATGAGGTACACAAACAGCCATAGTGGCAGAACTGGGATGTTTCCAGAATCTCTGCATATAACGGAGATATTCATAGCCATCCACGAAGTAACCATTATAGGTGTTAATGTGCCTCCTTCATACCTGATGTTTATAAAATCTGTAGTGCATAACTGAACAGGCTGGTCTTAAGTAGTCTTTACTGAAATATAAAAATAACATCAATAATTTGAACTCAAATTTATCCCTGAAACATTCATATTAGAGTATTGTTTAATGGGATAAGCTAGGCGATAGAAAATCACAGTCATCATACAGGATTGCTTAGGAATGTTTCCAGAATCTAACAGATACTGGAGAAAGTTGTAGTCATCCAAGGCCTAAGTGCTATGGGTGTTAATGCTCCATGTAATTACTATATTTGTAAAAATCTATACTGCATATCTAAACAAGAAACTACCTCACAAATCTGCTCAAATATGTAATTATAAAAATAAAATACAAATTCTCCATACTAAGAATCAAATCCAGAAGTATCCTTAAGACATTTACATTGACTTAGAGCTCAGCAGATTGAGTTAAGAGACAATACAACACCTTATAGCATACAGTATTATTTCTTTTTTTTCAATTGTTTTTATTGATAATTTTAACAACAAAACATTAGCACGACAACAGAAATATTATAAAACAAATATACGACTAAAAGAACAATAATAAATAACAACTAAAATAACTATTCACAATAGTGTCTACTATAAAATAAAGTTTTTTTAAACAGAGAAAGTAAATGTCATAAGAATTGTTGTTAGTTAATTATTGAAGTTGGTTTATCCAGCAGTTTTTTGAATTTCAACCATATATTGTATAAAGAAGTGATTGTATATGTTCTTGTCTTGATCATGATAAGTTCAAGATGACACACTTCAGTTGCCAAATTTACAAATTCCTTCATAGTAGGAGTTGTCTGACTCTTCCAGTTTTTGGTGATGACTTTTCTTACTAATGTTAAGATATTCCATACAAGGGGTTATTTTATTTTTGTGACATAATTGGGAATAGGTGTATTAAATAAAATAAGATATATGGTCAGCATAAATGTATCATTAAAAACAGAGTGTAAGAGAGAATTATTATCATCCCAATATGTTTTAAGTTTCCTACAGTTGTGAAACGTATGCTGCCAGTCAGCCTTAAAATTTAGTTTACATCTCCAACATCCCATGTCTTTATTATACATCAATTCAACTTTATGTAGTGTGATAAAAGTTTTATGTAAGAGCTTCCAAGAGAATATCCTCAACTTTAGGGATGAATTAGTTTGTTTTGAAGATTGGAGTATTATTTTTTTTTATGATCTTCAATTGGGGAATTATTATTAGCAAGTTTAAAACAAGCCCAATAGCTTTCTCTGTGACATACTGTTGATTTCCTAAGTACTTTATATATTTTGGACAGAAGTCCGTTTCCAATTATATTCTGGTGCATTAGAATAATGAGTAAATCAATGAAAGTGGGAAAAGAATTTCTAACAATTGGTTGCATTAGATTAATCTTATGTTAGACTAATTGTCTACAATGTTGAATTTCTAACCACATAGCTTTTGTTTACTCAAACTTATTAAAGATATGGTCAACATTTTGTAACTTCCCATTGTCTAGTAATTGATAACAGTATAACAGGTTTCTGTCTTTAAATGCAGTCGTTGTTAAATTAAATGCATTAATACTATTTTGAGCATAGGCAATTGGAAATAAAAAGAAAATCCATGCTTTGTATTCATGGTTCCTGAAAATAATTTTTAAAGGAGGTTATTATCAAATTAATATGAGTTAATTGGTTTGTTTTTGTTTTCTATAAAATAGTATTTTACTAACCAATGAAATGTGTTAGTAGCTATTTTAGTATAATATGAATTGGTTTGTTTTTGTTTTCTATAAAATAGTATTTTACTAACCAATGAAATTTATTAGTAGCTATTTTAGTATAATATGATTTTGTCAAATTATTGGATTTACACCAAATACCTCCCTGAATATCTTTTTATTTGGCATTATAATTGTTATTTAACAAAGAAATTATTGTCTTAACAACTGACATTAAGGAATATAATTTTAAATCTGGAGGACCAGTACCACCCAATCTCCAATCTCTAATGTGATGGTTTAAAGCCAATCAAGTTTTATTAGGAAACAATGAAAATCTTAGAAACAAAGAATTGTACTCTTTTAAATTTTTTGGTGGAGTGGAAGTGATAAAGATTGCATTATATATGGAATTTTAGGAATGATAATCATTTTAATGAAGGAGAGTCACTCTTTCATAGTGGAAAAAAATATTACATTTATTAAGAGTATGTTTTATGGAATTTAAGTTATTATTATAATTAAGGGTTGTTATATTTTTAATATTATCAGACAAGATTATCCCTAAGCTAATGGTTTTGCCATCTTTCACAATTTATTCATGTCATTTCTTACCTACTTCACTGCTATTATAATTAACAGGTAGTATTTTAGTCTTATTCTCATTAAAACTGAGTCCAAATTTCTTCTGGAATATTTATATTGCTTGGAATACTGTAATAAGAGAAGAACTGCAATCAATTGAAGTTAATAGGATGTTATCTGCAAATAATTGTGTTTTGATGATTAAATCATTATTTATTAGTATACATTTGAAGTTTTTATTTGATCTTATATAATTTGCAAATGTTTCCATTATTGGGGACAAGGGACAACCCTGTTTAGTACTTTTAGTAATAATGATTGATTGGGAAGTATGCAAGCCTATATTACTGCATGCAAACGGGTGTTCATAGAGAAGTTTGATTATCTTTAAGAAATTGTTTGAAAAATTACATTCCTCCAGTACTAATAGTAAGTACTCCCAAATAACTGAATCAAATGCACTAGTAATATACAGACTAAACAAAGTTAGTTCTTTTTTTATTATTAGAATAAGCAATTATTGATAGTATTCTCTTGATATTATCATAGGTGGTGCTATTCATTATAAACCCAGTCTGATAATTGTTTATCAACAGTGGAAGAAATTGTTTCATTCTAGAGGCATAGACTGGCATGAATATTTTATAATCTACATTTAATAATGAAATTGGTCTATATGAAGAACATTGTTTTGAGTCCATGTCAGGTTTTAAAATTGGGGATATTAGAGCATATTTCCAAGATGGTGGTACATTTGTAAGTCATTTTACTATTGAACATACCTCTAATAAGATGCTCAAAATATCCTTAGTCATCATTTTGTATAGTTCAGGTACTATACCATCATTCCCAGGTGCCTTATTGAGTTTTAATGTATTAATTAGAATTTTGAGTTCAGACTTTGATATAGGCTTATCAATTATTTTTATTTGATCCTTTGACAATCTATTTTCAGTATACCTTTTTATAAATGTTTTAATTAGATTTTGTGTATCCATTGTTGTTTTGTGTTGTTTAATTTTATTAAAATGAGTCCTGAAAACATCTAGAATATCTTCTATTTCAGTGACTTTCTTTTTTCTGCTAAAGGAGTATAATTCTTTGATGTGATTAACAATCATTTTATTCTAGCAGCCAATTTATGCATTAATTTAGGATTTATGGAATAATTATTTATTTTAATCTTTTCTAAATTTATCAGAGGTTTATGTTGTAAAATTTCTAAACATTTACTGTTTAAGCTATTTCTTCTGTTAATTTATTTACTTTTGACTATCTGATTTTAACTTATGAATTTTATACTGTAAATATATCAATTCTTTGTCACATTATTTATTTTTTGTGCATACCAACTTGCAATTTTGTCAAAAAGGTATGCTTTTAAAGTGTCCCATATAAAAATCTCTGAGCTGTTACCTGTAAGACTAATTTCAATAAAAGTTTGGATTTCTTTATTAAAGAACTCCTTAAAGTCTTTCATATTGGTTATTTATGAAGGAATCCTTTTAATTGGGATGCTATTACTAGAATTTAATCTAACTTCAAATGTTATCATGTTATGATCTGACAGTGGGCAGGAAACTACTTAAATGTTAACTATTCTACTATTGATCTTATTTGAAACATACACTCAATCTATTCATGATTGTGTATGAGAAATGTGTAAAGAAGAGTGAGTCTGATACTAAAAGCTCATTTATATCTCTCATATTACATAAGTCAGTGAACTCTATCAAAGCCTTGACTGAGGACTGAGGCAGGTTTCTTCTTTTTACAGGTAGTGTTGGTATCCTTGTCAAATGAAATACAATTAAAGTCACCTTCAAAAATAATGTTTCATTTGATATTCATATCATTTACAGTATTATTTTATGGCATAACACTGCATTCCATCATATAGCAATAGTATACCTCATTATTTAACTGTTTTATAATGCAAAAATGGATAATGTATGCCTTTATTACTCAGCATTCACACATACAGAAGTACAATGCAATGTGCTTATTGAATCATTATGGATAACAGGGAAATGTGTAGATATCCAAGGTCTAAGTGCTATAGGCATCAGTTTAACATGACTGTTTTACATAGTTAGAAAAGAAGTATTGTAAACTTGCCAGGAAAATAGAGACCTTAAATTGCTTATGTAACTTATCAACTAGATAAACAGCTATATTTACAAAAAGACCTGTAATGGGCTTTGAGCCAAATCATAGTAGATGATTAGTCACTATGATTCATTGCTTAATCAGTTGTGCTAATTGACATAAATGTGCACTCTTGATTGTATATCATTCACAGCTGTATGTGTATAATAAGTGTAATAGCATTACTCTTATCAGTACAGATACACATGACATTAAATTTAAACACTCCCATAAATACATACAGCTAGTAAATACCTTTGTTATGATGTAGGTGTTAAGGTGTGGATTAGAAAACTTATTGAGGACATCCACAGGCTGGTTTCAGACCACTGTGACCCTCCTGCAAAGATCATCATTAACCCTCTGATGCAGGTCATTGTATCAGTGATGGACTTGCTCATCACTCTGGAAAATTCCAGTCCATAAGTGGTGGTTCCTTGCAATATGATTTCAGAGCTCTATCATTACAAAGTCCCTTAGCTGTACTTGCATCATCTGCATATGCCCAACATGGACACTGAGCATCTGGTTGGTCTCCTCCTGAGTCCGGTTCAGTATCCAGACATGCTGAAGCCTCATCTCATTTTCCATCTTCATTCTTGAAGCTAGGACTTTGTAAAAAAATGCCTTCAGATAAATCTTGAGGTCACACTCAGTTTGCAGGTAGCAATGGTATGACCAACAAATGTATCCAAATCACATTTTAAAATTGATGCATATAAGATAGAATCAGATTATTGGAGGGCATTGGGCACATGTCAAAGATAGTCCCATTTACTGATACCTATTGAGTAGCTGCACACAATACCTTCCAGTTGCACCAAGCTATAGGTTAATACACCAAATATCTAGAAGTTACATGTACATGTGTAAATAGGATTCTAAAACGTTGAATGTTAATGAAGTTCATTAATTATCTGTTGTGCAAATTGTACTTGAAAGTGCACATATGTGCACAAGCTTTACCTGATAGCATTGTTTTGGAGGAATATATTGCTGTCATTACATATCTATGTTATAGTTAATGTTTGCAGTTCAGATTATAAATTCTGACAGGCCTTTTTTGGTCTCTGCAATACTAACTAGCTGTGACATAATGGGTGGTTGCAGGATTGAACAATATGCATGCAGGTGAGCATATTGCTAAAAACAAACAGACCTTCTGAAAAGTGAATTAAAATGCCATAAAATTATATCTGCAGTAAATTCTGGTTCACCTTGACTGTTTCAGGTATGCTTAAGGAGACCGACAAATTCCAAGGGTTTCCGTTAGTTCTATATTAATAGTTTATGATACTTTAGTTCACTGTGATTAACCTGTACTGTCTGTGTAACCCTTATAGAGAATGATGAATTCCGAGGGTTTCCATAAGTTGTATGTTTACTGCATAGTTTATGGATACACTCTAATGCTTAGTAATATAGCAGTTGTTGTTATTGCATTCAATTTGATACAGACAACATGAAGCACTACCACTGTTCACTATTTACTGTGTTGATATGTAAAATAATGAGTGTGTGGCACAAGGATCATGTGGTTGTGCAGGAATTGCTATTATATTCTCTGCAATGGGTTCAAATTCTACATATGACCTCTGCAGATAATGTAATGGGTTGTGACATGTACATATATAAATATTTGTTTTCATATCCATTATGTTCTTTAATATATAACAGTAATACACATGATAAAGGATTATTTTGCATAACTTGCATCGGTAATGAGAGCTGAGTAACTAACTTGACAAATGCATATAACATCATCATGTTAATTGTGAGCCTCCATGAAATGTGTAGCAGGTGCATATAACAGTTTCCAAATGTCAAACTGGACTAGGATTGACAAATTGTCTCAATGTGAGAATGAGATTATAATCAAGACTTTGTGCCAGCCTGGCCAAAGCCTCCATGGATAGATGGGAAACACTGTGTGGAGGAATGAGGTTTGGACTGAACTGAGAAACATGATCGATGCTATAGGTTGTCACACTCACTCCCATCAGGCCTGTCATCATCATTGCTTGGACATGATCTTCCATGCAGCTAACTGAATACACTGATATGAGAGGTCAAGGAATGCCACCAGAAGAGGGCCACCATTAACTCCCTCAGGTGAGGTCACAGTGTTTCTGTTATCAAATCATACCACCAGGTATGGCTGACCATCTTGTTTATAGGTACAGCAAATTTGAGCACAACTCTGATATATGATATTCATGATGCTTTTTTACATACATGAGGACATTTGGACCACATGTTCATCTTTTGACATTTAAGTGTCTCCATGCACTGTTATTGTGATCCATAGATATTTGTGCTTTGCTACCAGTCATGACAGTAGATTATGCACACATGTCGATTTATTCATGCCATTTTGAATTATAGATACATCATTGCAAGACTTGGCCTATGTAGATGCACCTATAGACAGACCAGGGAGTGAGTACAGTTCTGATGCATAGTATTCATGGTGGTGATTTTTCCATACTCAGGAACAGCTGAGCAATGTGTTCATTCTTTTTCATGTACATGTCTCCATATCTTGTTAGTTTGTACTGTAGTCGGCATGTGTCTGCCTGCAGTCATGACCGTGGAACATTCCCACTTGTTGATGTTTGTAAGTCTTTTCATACTACAGCATCTGCATTACAACAGATGATATAGTCTCCAGACATGGATGATGTAAATGGTGAGGCATTCTATGTGTTTAATACACATCAGTATTTATGATCACATCTGTGCATTTCATGACCACTGTTTTCTTCATCACCTGCCTAGGGCATCAGCAATCTTCACATCAGACATGGCCAAATGGTATATGTCTATTCTGTCTTTTGCGTGAAATAAAAAAAAAATAGTAAAACATACCTGACATGTCCTGGTGGAACTCCACCACCAGAGGTGAGGTTTGAACTGAAACTGTCATGGAGAAACATATATACCTCTGTTGCACTGTGGTATGATGACTATTATTTGCTGAATGATAATGTACTGATATATATGTTTCTCCATGACAGTTTCAGTTCAAACCTCACCTCTGGTGGCAGAGTTCCACCAGGACATGTCAGGTATGTTTTACTATATTTTTTATTTACAGTTTGAAATCTCTCCATTATATAGGATCTTTGAACCTTGCCCATACACAACATCCTTGTAAGCTGATATCCCCATTAACATTGTAGTTCTATATTTGGTCCATATATCATTACTAAGGCACATCATGTATTGTTTGTGCATGAAATTAATCTGTGTCATCTGTATCTAATTGTACCCATCCACTGTCTGCCTCACCTGTCCACTAAACCTCACTGTAGTAGCACAGCCTGTAGCACAAAGGCCACAGATCTGGGTTTATTAGTCAGCCCAGAAGGGGATACCTGTGAGGAACATGCTGTGGCCTTAGATATTTAAGACAATGTGGTTGAACATTCTGATGACTTGGTGGCATCATCTGCCAGACTGTCCATGAGATATTGTCCCAAGCAGAGTCAAGTGATGAAGGTGACTATTCTCCACATCCAAACAATACTACCCATTGCACTACATATAAGAGTATGGTTGCTGTGCATGGACATGTGTCAGAGGTTGTCCGCCTATTATACAGGCAAATGAACATTCCCACTGACATCATGGAGCTGACCTTCCTGCACTTGGCTATGCAATTGATAATGAAGCACACCAGCCATACATGGTACATGAAGGTCAGTAGCACAGACATGGTGAGATCATGGCTGCACTAGATGCACAGCCTGACAGTGTGTTGCTTTTTGCATGCTCTGTTAAAAGTCTTGTTACAGTGGTGCTAGAGCAGTGCCATAGTATTGATTGAGTATTATGTGCACTAACTATACTAAGCAGAGTAGCAACAGTTATCAGAGGCTGACCCCCTCTGATTAGACCAACACTTGGCCATTGGACATCAATATATTTACTGCAACATACAAATACATCTTCTGATAGCCACTCCACTGTGACTCCAGCAGGCACATCCAGAGAGTCACATTGCAGTCATGCTACACCAGCAAGTGTCCCCACATCCAGATTCTCCAGAGGGCAATATGGGCTGAGTGTTTCCCAATGTGGCAGGGGCAGCAAAGAACATATAAGACTCTCATATTTCATTATGATGTCCATGTTATTTCTGTATTTATACATATATTATTACATTACCAGCTCACAATGTACTGTTCTGCCTCTCTGTGCACTCTACAAAAATAACACTATCTTACTTCACATACAGCTACTCTACCAACACAGACTTACAACATAAAATATACCAGCAAATCTCTTTCTTCCAGTGCCAACCTCTCTTGCCTTATTCCATCTGTACCTAGACTTTTTGCCCTCTCACTAATACCACCCTTGATGCCATGCTCATACACATACTACAAATCATTATACTACTGACACTTACACAACTTACATGTCATCACAAACCTTTGTGTACTAACTATATACACAACCCAACTTCTAATAACTCCACACTAACTTACCACATTTATTATTACCATAGCTCATCATTTCTACAATACTTCACATCTCCACCTCTTCAAATATACCATCCTAAAACCAAAGAAGTTGTAATACACACCAAGAAAAAATAAATATTGAATCAAAACATTGTTTTCCAGTCACCATTTCCCCACTTCATTACAAGTCTGTGGAGACATCTACCCTAACCCAATTTAAGACCCACCCTAATTACCATTCTTTAATCACTATCACCTCAGTACCACTAAAAGAAAAGTCACAGAGAAATGGATTAAAATTCATCATTATTGACCTCAGCAGCATCTCCAACAAAGTTTCAGACTGTCATGTATTCATATCACTCCACATCCCTGACATGCTAGTAACTACTGAGACCTGGATAAAAGCCACTATCAAAGACACTGAAAGACTTCCACCAGGAAATAGCTTACCAAGAGCTGACTACATAGGTAAAAAGGCAGGTGGAGTAGCTATCATATATCCTAACTCTCTGAACATCCCTATGTACCAGCACAAACAACTCCAATTTAATAATGCAAAATGGGGTGCCTTCTGTGTGGAGTTTGCATGTTCTCCCTGTGTTCGCGTGGGTTTCCTCCGGGTACTCCGGTTTCCTCCCACATTCCAAAGACATGCATCTGGAGCATTTCTCCCCGGGCCTCCGCTGAAAACAGGCTCTGTGGAACCTAGTCGGACTTTCCCGGTCAACAAATGATAAATAAATAAAAAAAAAAAATAAAAAATCCTGAGAGGTTGTATATTATTAGAGTATATATCCCTCCAAGAAATAACTGAGGACATCATCCTGAATATTCATCAGTATACCACATGAAACCCTAATCTTAAGAGACTTTAATATAAATTAGTTTAAAATGATACCCCAGTGCAAAGGATCAACTTCTATGGCTTTAAATTACTCATAGATTCTGCAACCAGATACAATAAACTCCCTAACAGCATCACACCCTTGTAATATTTCTATCATAGGCACCTGTCCTGGTACTCTAAGTGATCACCTACTCACTTTTACCAATAGAATCTCTAGCCATTCCCCTAGGCAACACCACTACAAGTTAATGCACAATATAACTAACTTCAGTACAGAAGCTTTTGTTTCTATACTAAAATCTAATAATTTTACATTACTAAAAACACTTCCATTAGATGAAGCTGAAGCTGAATTTAGTAAAATCTTCATTGCTGTACTAAATGAACATGCCCTCCCCAAAAGAAAACAGTTATGTTCAACGTTGCTCCCCTGGATATCACATACAACCAAGCAATTAATGAGACTAAAGGACAAAGCCTGGAAATCATGGCAAGTACACACACACACAGAAAATGTACAATACTTCTGTCATCTTAGAAATACAACCCACCGTAACATTAAACTACTATTGCAGCATGCAGGAAACTCTCCAAAATAATCCAAAATTCCTTTGGGTATCCGTCACAAATTGACTAAACCAAGGTTACAATTCACAACTCCCTCAGCAAAAATGACTAACACATCTAACAATAACTTTATACAATACATCACCCCAATACTAAAAACAGCAGTATGTGTGATTCAAAACCCTTGCTAGAGCCTAGAACTCTAATCATCCTATTTCTCTATAAAACCTGTGTCCACCTTATCAGTAAAAATAACTCTCCCTCAAACTGAAAACCGCAACACTGTCTGCAGACAATCTTTCACCAGAATATCTGAAAATAACAGCTGATGGCCTTGTCTCCCCCAATAACCATCCCAATCAATAGATCCATTAATGAATGCCATGAACCCACTACATGAAAAAAGGTATATATTGTACCACTTCACAAGGAAGGCTCATCTAACTACTGCCAATTTTAAGCCAATCACTATACTATCTCACTTACAAAAAATTCTATAAAAATGTATAGTTATTTAATTACTTAACTGCCTCAATGTAAATAACCTTCTTTACTCAACACAACATGGATTTTGACCTAACAACAGTGCAGCCACGGCCTTGCAAAATTTTACTGGAACCATCACTAGAACCAGACATTTCAACAATCTAGTTTCCTCACTATTTCTTCACTTGCATAAGCTTTCAGCAACAGTCTTCCATATCTACTACAACAAAAGCTGTCGTCTCTCTTCTGGTTTAAGAGCTACTTATCAGACAGATAACAAGCTATCAAGTGGAAAAATAAATATTCCTTCTTCTGCCTGTAATAGTGTACCACAAGGATCTAACAGATGACAATAAGTGGCCTACACTCAGCAACCAAAAATATGGCTAGAGGTGATTCAGTCGTGTCGAGTAATGTCACCATATGGGCATGGCTATTTGCCAGTGATTAGTGGGATGAGGATCTGGCATACTCTGAGCTATGGCAAGGACCCATGCTAATGGTGGGAGGGGTGTATATGCCCCTATTGGCCAGTATGTTCCCATCATAAAGCCCAGCAGTTCTGGGTCAATAAGCTACTAGCCAGAATTAAGAATTGCTATACTCAGTTTAGATTCACTGTCAGGATAAAGCTTGGAAGTGGATAACATGATGTTAAAGAAGAGGCTGTCCATCCTATGTATCTAGGAGACAAGACAGAAGGACAGAGCAGCAAAGCCATTTGGCTTGGGATCTAGAGTGTACTACTCAGGAGGAGGACAGGCTATAAATGCCGTGGGAATTTTGGTGATAGAGAGGCTTCAGAAGACAGTGAAGGCTGTCATCAGAGTTAGTGGCAGACTCATGGCAATCAGCCTAATCCGTCTATCCATCCTCATCCAATTTTTACTATTTTGCACATGGGGTCAGGGTATCACTTCAACAGTGACAATCATCTTGACCCAAAGTTCTTAATATGGTAATATTCAGAATCTCAGCCTATGACCCACCAAAGGATTGTGATAGTGAGGAAAAGAGTGCATTCAGACAGCAGTTGAAAAACCTGCTAGATAAAGCAGGACAAGATGAATTGGTGTTGATAAGGGATGACTTGAATGCACATATTAGGACAGACAGAACTGAATATGGGGACTGCCTGGGTTCACATGGCTGGGGCAACAGAAGTACAGCAGTAGAAGCTTTTTGAGACTTCTGTCTGGCAAATGGCTTGATAGTAGCCTATACATGATTCAGAAAAAGAGACTGTCACAAGATCACATGAAACAGTGGCCAACATGCAACTCAGGTAGAGTTCCTCCTAGTAGGGAAAAGCCATTGGGGTAGAATTAGCGATTGCAAAATAATTCCCAGTGAAACAGTTGGCCAACAGCATAAATCACTGATTGTCACAATCAGCTATAAGCAGTAGTCAGAGAAGGCTCTAAGGTCAATAGAGACCTGACTGAATACCTGGAAGTTGACTGGAGAGAAGCACAACTGTTCAATAAATTACTAAGGGCTCTAGCACCTCAAACAGAGAAGGAAAAAGGTGGAGCTGAAGAAGAGTGGCAGCACCTCAAAACAGCATGTGTGAAGACTACAGAACAGATATGCAGCTGAGCCAGGTATGGAAATAAAGTACACAAGGAAAGCTGGTGGTGGAATATAGAAGTACAGAAAGACATCAATAGAAAGAAGGGGTGCAAGAAAAAGTGGGACAGAGAGAAAAGATGGACCAGACTAAGAAGGAATACTGATTGGCTAACAAAGATGTTAAGAAAGGGGTTGCAATAGCAAAAAACAAGGCATCTGAGGCACTCTACCAGCTTCTGGAAAGTGAGTTAGTTGATGGCTAAAAAAAAAAATATATATATATATATATATATATATATATATATATATATATATATATATATATATAAACAGTCAAAAATGAGCAAACAAACTTGTAAAAATGTGTAGAAACAGGCAACCTGATGTCCAGATAGTCAATACTAACCACAGGAAACAAAGTCCAAGTTTCTTCTTTAACGTAAAAGTATTTTATTTTTCAAAAAGACAACGTTTTCGCCGTGACCCCTGTCACAGCTTCCTCAGAAGAAGACAAGTAAAACAGCTAAACTGGTCTGTTCAAATACTCAGTTAACAGGAAGTGACAAATAATTGCACTTCCTGCACTAATTTGACTCAATAAAAATAATGAATAAAATCATGAATAATCATAAAACTCCATTGAATTATCTATAAATATTGTATGATAAAAACAACATAAAAATATTCTTACTAGTGCATTTACATTAACATTGTAAAAATTATGCATTAAACCCACAAAATAATGTGCATATAGGCATTACCTAAAGTAGCTCCTTAGTTTAAGAACACATGAAATGTTACAGTTCTCATTGAGGCCATCTAGCCTAAATGCATCTAAATTCAACTGCCATAAAAGTTCGACACACTCAAGAACTATCTGAAAGGGGCCTCCCTATCGGTTAAAGGTACTTGATCAATACCCATAAAACAAAAACAGTGGTCAGGGTTACTGCTAACATGTTTTGCTAAGCCATTGTCTAAAAGCGGCTCCTATAGCATAAAGGTGCTGGTATATTCTCTCTTTTAGTTTACGATTGGTTTTTCCTATGTAAAAGGAAGGGCAGGAATTACACAAAGCAATGTACACCACTGACTTTGAATCACAAGTAATCCTCTGCTTAATGTTGTATTTTTATTCCTAACTATAAAGGAATTTCCAGTTCTCATCACTTTACACATGTTGCAGCATCCACATTTAAATGAACCTCTAGGTCTTATGTGACCATAAGTGTTAGAAGTATGCTGTAAAAGTTCTTTCAAATTATTACTTCTCCTGTAAATTACATAGGGCTGACCTAACTTGTCAATCAAGTTAACGGAATTAATAACTAGTGGCCAGTTTTTAAGATAATGGCCCAAATTCCTGTTGAATTCAAGTTAAATTGAGTTATAAAACTTAAAGAAAAGTTTCTCTGCTGATTTAGTAAGGAATTTTGGTGTGCTAATTCATTATCATTAGTAGACCTACCTACATTAGATTGATCAAGTAGTGGTTTATACAACCCTTTTGTTCTTTTAGTGTCAACTTCATTTATAAGCCCTTCTAAAAGAGGGACAGGGTATCCGGTTTATAAACATACCTTTCAAAATTGGCACTCAGCTTTAAAATCGCTGTAAGTGCTACACATCCTACCTGCACGTACCAGTTGTCCTTTGACAATAGATTTTTTCTGCCTAGGTGGGTGTAGACTAGTGTAGTGCAGGAAAGAGTTGCAGTACGTCTGTTTCCTGAAAATGCCAGACAAATAAATCTCTTCATCTACTTCTTTAGTTAGTCTCACGTCCAAGTAGTCTGTTTCTATTGTTGAAAACCTATAAGTAAATTTTAACCATTGTGTAGAATTGTTCAAATAGTCTACAAAAGTTTTGCTTCAACTTCATTCCCTTTAAAAGGATAAATATGTCGTCCAAAAACCTAGTGTAATATTTTATCTTCTGCATTACAGTTTCATTAGATAGTATATAAAGGTTTTCCCAAAAGGCTACAAACAGGTTAGCCACACTGGCTCCGCAAGGGGAGCCCATGGCTATTCCACATTTTTGTAAATAGAATTTATGTTCAAAAACAAAAAAGTTTGATGACAGTACTATGCTCAACAGTTCTGTTACAACATCAATCTCCACTTGTGGTGCATTTAAGTCTTTAAGAAGCAGTTGAATCCATTCAACTGCCTCATTGTGAGGATGGATGTATATAAATCAATGACATCCACAGTCAAAAGTTACACTCAAGGTCAAACTTAATACTGTTGATATCACGTAAGAAAGACCAGGAGTCTTTGCAAATAGTAGGTATTTTCTTTACATATTTTGATAGAATACTATCTATCAATTTTGAACAGGGGTAGGTCATAGAAGACCTACCATCTATTAATGCCCTCATGGGAGGATTCTTTTGGTCTTTGTGTATCTTGGGTATTCCGAACATTACAGGCAACTTTGGCTGAATGATGTCAATATAGTTGTATGTCTCTAAGTCTATTTTGCCTGCTAGGAAAAGGTCACGGAAATACCCACGGTGCGACCTTGAACTACATTAATCTCATTAAGGGAAGAAGTAACATAGGCATCAGATGATAACACTTGCATCATTTTTTCTGTGTATTGAACGTTGTCGAACACTACCAAGGCCCTCCTTTGTCAGGTTTCAAAAACCTGACAGTTAAAGAGCCCAGGTTTTTAGCCATTCACGTTGTGCAAGTGAAATATTCATCTCATTCAAAGTACTACTTGGTTTTGTGTAGAAAACAGATGTCTTATATCTAATTCACACATTTGTTCAAATAGTAATAAATTTTGTTGTGTAGGAGGGTTAAAACGCTAGTCAGTTTCAATTTGTCATTAACATTTGTTGTTTCATTGTTAAAATATAATTTTAAATTTAACTTGCGTATGTAGCATTTCAGATCAATCAAAACTTTAGCTAAACTTCCATAGGTACTTGGAATAAAAGTGTATCCAAGAGCTAACAATTCAACTAGGTCAGAATCTAGTTCCAAAGATGAAAAGTTATAGATAGTAAAATCTTTCCTTGTGTTAGTATATATAACAGGGCCTTGCAAAAAATCCCTCGGACCTATGGGAGAAACATTGTCTGTTAACGTTTCCTCCAATACACATTCCCCCCTTGTTTCTTCTGTTGGTTCCCTAAAAAAACTTTATCATTAGGGAGCTCTAAAGGAACCTGCTTATTCTGGTCAGTTCTCCCTTCTATATATATATATCACGTTGCAAGACAAAGAAAAAAAGATGGAAAAGACAGTCAGACACCCTTTATAAGGCATGCCAGCAACAACCTGCTCACCAGTCCACAGGACATCAAATGCAGATGGAAGGAGCACTTCCAGCAGATTCTGAATGAAGAGAACCCCACAGAAGCTCTAATGCCCCAGAAAGAGCCTACAAAGAGAGAAGTGGAGGAGCCCACCATAGAAGAAGTAAGAACAATATCTGGGAAAGCAACAGGCTCAGATGAGGTCACAGCAGATACAGGAAATATTGGCAAGAGTGGTTAGTACAGAGGTATCAAACTTGCTGTCACATTGCATGAAAGTTCTGCAGAGCATGACTGATAAATGAATAAGCAGAGGAGTAGAAATTAAGATGGGAGATTATCAGTTCAGATTCAGATCAGGATGCAGCACTACCGACCTGATGCTTGCATTGAGAGAGATAGTTAAAAGAAGATAGAGATGAAGAAATAGTCCAACTGGGCATTCCTAGACTTAGAGAAAGAATATGACAAGGTCCCAAGAATGATGATTTGGGCAGTTCTGCAGTGGTTTAAGTCCCAGAGGCATTATTAAAATCAGCATAAACTATGTACAAGGACCTAATGACTGAAGTATGAACAATGCTCAAATGTTCAGTCTCAAAGATGGATTCCCTTTGGGAGAGGGTGTGCATTACGGTTCAGCTCTGAGCCCGCTGTTGTTCATACTTGTAATTAACTTCATTAGCAAACATATTGGATGGGACAGATCAACAACAGTTTCTGTATGCAGACAATGTGACATTACAGGCAGACTCTGGGCAGAAAGTTAAGCAAAAGTTAAAGGAATGAAATGCAAAACTGAAGGCACATGGGATGAAACTGAGTACAGATAAGACAGTTGTAATGGCAGCAAATGGGGAAATCAGAAACTGCGAATTGAGAGAGAAGGGAAAATAGTGAAACAGGTTAACAGCTTCAAGTATCTGGGAGGGGTGGAAGCCAAAAGAGCTGCAATTTCAGAAAAGGTCAAAGAGAACAGATTACAGTAGTTCAAACATATGTGCAGAAAAGCAGAAGACAATATGGTCTCAGGATCTGGTACAGACAGGAAGAAGGCAAGAGGTAACAACGACATCCAGCAAAAAGGTGGCTAAATTGTTTGAGAGAAGGTCAGGCATGAATGTCAAAGAAGGCAGGATAGTGGCATTCAACAGAGAGAGACGGCGACAACTGGCAATACACCCGGACCGCATGTAGATAATTGGAAAAAGGGGATTAATGATGATGATGATGATGATGACTCAGCAGCCAAACATACTATGTAATATGATTCAATATGCCAACAATTACTCTGCTCTGCCCATACCATCTACACATTAGAAGAACTGACCCCAGAATCCTTCACATGCACTGAAACCTGGCTAGACAACTCACAAGCACTACTGAACTCCTCTCCAAAAAATCAATCCGCTTCTTTTCACTCCTAAATCACACTACCAAAGTAAATACCAGTTTCATATCACTTCATCCAACAACACTAAGATAGAAATTGTACCACACACTAAAACTTCTTGGAGTCACAACAGATGATATTACAAAATTTGAGCCTCATATCCAAATAACAGGCAAAAAGATACATCAAAAGCTTGGCCTATTACACAGAGCTAAACCTCACAGATAAAGCCAGAGAAACAATTTCAAAAACTACTTATTCCCCGTAGTACTATACTCCTCTCAAAACTTTACAAACCTGCCACCACTCCAGAGAAGAAAATTTTAACAATGTCATAACAAAACAGAAACATGTGCCACAGATTTTTCTTACTGTACCCACCACTGCCAAATGCTCACAATATTAAATTGAAAGAAGCTACCCCACATCCTTCACCAATCCCAGCTTCTAGTTGTCCACTATTTAGTATACAGCCTAGACAAATATCCAGTCCTAACTTCTATGATCCAGTACTACAACCCAAGCAGAAACTGATTCTCTAAAGACAAATTCCAGCTTACCATAAATAAAACTTTAAATGCAGCAGGAAATGCACGCTACTCCACCTATGTCTCCAAAATCTGGAACTGTATCCCCCCACCCCCTCAAGCAAACTGCAACCAGGGGTGGCCCATGCTATTGGACTGCAGCCCCCTCAACTGTAAAATAAAGAAAAAGCAAAAAAAATAAAAAGAAAATGAAAAGATAAAAAAAATTTAAAAAATTGCAGACTTTCGCGCATGAGCGCTAGTCCAGGCTGCTGCTGAGACAGTCTGGAGCATGCGCAGAGTGTCTCAGTAGCAGTCCTGACTGGTAAACATGAAGAACGGAGCTCCCAGAAGTCCAACTGCATATACTGTCCTGGAACTCGCGTCAGGGTCAGACTGCAACATCAGCAGTCTGGAGTTCGCTGCAGTCTCATCAGGGGAAGATCTTACTACAGGCGGGGTCAGACTGCAACATCAGCAGCGTCTGGATTTGTGCAGGTAGGGATTTCGAGTGGTTTGCTACAGTGTGTGTGTGTGTGTGTGTGAAAATGCCCCAGGTGCAATATACTGGTGGTTAGGTAGGGAATACCTCAGGCTTGAACCCTGTACCTTGTATGCAGGTGTTAAAGACCTGAATTCCCTACCCACCACCATTTGTAAAAAAATTGCAGATTTTTGCCAAATATTTGATCTGTTCCTCACAATATCTGTGGTTTGTAAATGTTGCAATGCTTGATATTTGATGGTACAGTGGTAGCATTGTTGCCTCACAGCTGCAGGTTCTCAGGTTTGATTCTTGGCTGGGGTTCCTTCTTTGTGGGGTCTGTATCTTCTCCTTGTGTTGGTGTGGGTTTGCTTTTGTGTCCTCCCATGTTACAAAGACATGTCTGCATTATTTCTTCCTGGGCCTCTGCTAAAAATTGTTTTTTTGTTCCAAGTCAGACTGTCCTGATTAACAAATGTTAAATAAAATTGGCAGGCATTTGAATTTCAGACTTCAGGTTTCTGAATGTTTAATTCCTTACATATTTGATGGTGCAGTCATGCAGTGGCAGTATTGTTGCCTCACAGCTATAGGTTTTCTAGTTTAATTCTTGGCTGGGTGCCTTCTGTGTGGGGTCTGTATCTTATCCCTGTGTTTGTGTGGATTTGCTCTGGTGTCCTGCCATTTTACAAAGACATGTGTTTACAGTATTTCTCCCTGGGCCTCTGCTGAAAATTGTTTTTGTTCCGTCTTAAGTAAAATTGACAGGCATTTGAATTTTATTTCAGACTTCGTATTCTTCAGAAAATACATAATAAAACAACTTTTTTATTCTAGCAATAAATATATAGTAACACAACCTTTTATTATAGCAATTTTCTAAGTTTATAAGATGACTATTTGAAATTTGTCCTTATTTTTCGGACTGTATTACCCTGTTATTGGCTTTGCCCAGGTTTTTTGTGCTAAGGTTGACGGCTATGGCAAGAACTGAATTCACTGATTATGTTTGAGGGCTGTATTCCCTCATTACTGGGTTTGTCCAGGTGTTTTGTGCTCAGAGGTTGACAGCTATGGTGAGAACTGAATTCATTAAATGATAGCCATTTAAGTTTCAGTCTTCCTTTCTTTCACAAAACAGCTGATTTGGCATAGTGGTATGTTGCTCTGACTGTTTTGCACAGGGACCTTGGCAGTAAAATATATGGTGGTAACAGCATTTTTCTTTCACAAAGCAGGTGATTTGGCATAGTGGTATGTTGTTCTGACTCTTTTGCACAGGGACCTTGGCAGTAAAATGTATGGTGGTAACACAGCATTTTATTCTAGCAGCTTTCCAAGATTATACAAGCAATGTTTAATGTGTCCCTGGTTTTTACCCTTTTGACCCACCCCAATAAATTTGGCTTTTTCCAGATTTCTTGTGCTGCGAAGTTGAGATGCAGTTGAATATTGAATAGATTTTACAAGGAGCTGAGAGCTGCAGGGGAAGAGAAGTTTAGTGCTGATTATGCTAAGTCAGCTCACATTGCTAATAGCACAACAGGTTGAGTACTTGCATTTGATGTAAAAAGTTGTTGGTTCTATTCCCAAAAGGGGTGAATGCTGTTGTACTGAAAGCTAAGATACTAACTATGAGCCTGTTATCAGTTTGCCATCCATTTCCTATTGCAATATTACTAGCTTATTTTTAATGTAATTTAGGCAATTTATTCCTCAGGGGCATCAGACACTTTATTTTTCGATGAAACCATGAAATATAAAGATGATTGCTAGCAGCAACCTCTTCATTACAGATTTATTTAATGTGGAATTATTTAGATTACTTTTTTACTACTTCAGAGATTGTGCATATTTACTGATAATGGTGGACAGTAGAATTATGCATATTTACTGATAATATTGGACTGTAGAAGTTTGAGTATACTTTTATGATGGAAATGTTCTGAATTGGGCAGTTTTGTCATTGGTGCATACGTTTTGTTTCATTGTTTACTGGAAAAATGTTCAAAGCAATAGGAAGGTGTATCAAAGAGCACATGTATGTTTCATATGCAAGGGGCCTATGATTTGAAAACAGCCCAGAATTAATCTTTATCTGCCACGGGTAAAATGTATTTTTTTTGAATGTGGGTTTCAATGTTGTTTCAATGAATGTGAGTTTCAATGGCAGAGAAGTTTTAATGCCAAGTTTGTTTAGCAGATGTCTTACTGTTTGTGCTGTAAAATGCAAAATAAAACTTTCAAATGAAGTTCAAATCATCATAGAAGAAAATCAGTATGCACATTAGTGTTTATGGTAAATGGAGTGAAATAGCCAAGTAATGGATCATTGGAATGGCTGCAGGGGGAGGCTCCATTCGACCATGGTTTTGGAGGGGGAAGGGCAGCAAACTTAGGCAGTCCCAGCTGAACCATATAGCCAACAGTCCAGATTTTCAAAGAATGAATAGAATTTTTTGCTTCTTATTTTTGGTTTGTTCCTCATAACATTTGTGGTTTTCTGGCAAATCATTTAGGAATTAAGTCACTAAATAATGACACAGTGAGTTTCAGACTTCATAACCTTCAGAAAAATGCATGCTAAAGTAAGACCTGTTCTATCAACTGTCTCAGTTTATACAAGAGCAATTTTTAGTACTGTGTATATGTTCCCCCAATATATTTGGCCTTGTCCAGATTTATTGCATTAACAGGTTGAGAGGTACATGCAAATAAATTGCTTTATAGAATTAGACATAGCCAAACCTCTCAACTGTCCCTGATTTTGGCTCAAAATGTTGCTCTTCCCCTAATGATTCCTCCGCAAAATAGCAATTTTGGAAGAAAACATGGAGGGTTTATAATTAAGAAATAACTGTAATAATCAGTTAGATTACTTTTTTTCAGAAATGCATGTAGATTATTTTATTTTGTCAGCTGCTCAAGTTAGCAGTACTAATATTAAAGTGTCCCTTCTTTGACAGGTTCCCATCTGTATTGTGATGCTATTTTATATTTTTTACATCACATTTTTGGTCCATTTTTTATAAAATTGTGTTTTTTTGGCAAATTAGTAACAAATCATTAAAGACTGAAGTTAGAAGATAATGACAGACATTTGAGTTTCAGTTTTCATACCATTCAGAAAATTCATACTAATGCAAGACCTCTATTATCGTTCTAAGTTTATACGAGCAATATTTTAAAAATGGTTCTTATTTTTGGGCCTTTGTCCCATTTCTTTGTATGGCTTTGTCCAGATTTCTTGCTCTAAGGTTGAGAGGTATGACAAATGTGTCAGGGCCATCACAAGTCAGCCAGAGACATTTCAAACTGTGACATACTTGTTGAACCCCACTCCCCCATGTAGTGACTCTGGATGTGTCGAAGCAAGGCAAGGAGTAGTTATGCAGTGTAAACATGCAGAGTATCCCCCATCCAAGGTAGACACAAGTACTAGAGTGGCTTTTCATCTGTCCTTGATTTTTACAGAATGGTCTGGTTTCTGTCATATTTTTTGTAATGTTGATTTATGCTTATTACTCAAAGTGCCTGTTGCTCTGTGTTTAAGTAGCAATACTTTAATGACCATCAGGTAAGCTTGGCTGATATTGCAAGATGCAAGTAAGCTTTAATCAGCATACTGTTATAGAATTGCCAACATTGAAAGCCTTTCTGTTGCCATGTAGAGAATACTTAACTAGATAATGTATAAGCCTTGGGTATTGAAATGCATATGCCAGTATTTATAATAAAGGACAGGATTACATTATTTTAAGAGTCTCATTACACTTGGAGACTTCCAGTCATCTCTGCAGGCTTTACCCATAAACAGATTGCCAATCATGTGGTCCATAACCTGTACAGTAATCCTTTTAAGCAATGTATCTTGAGCTTATTTCTTGTTTGCTTTTCATTTTTTACTTTGATCATGTTTTCCCCATGAAACAAGTAGATGTCAGGCAGCAGGTCTTTTTTTGGATAAGGAACATTTTTACAAGTGGGGGCATCAGAGATTTCTACTTTCAGCATGTTACTTGGTACTTTAATAAAGCTGAATATAAATTATAATTAGAACTGCAGTGCAAGAAGTGGTTTGAGTTGAGTGCTGCTTGTTTTTCTTATACTTGATTTTGACTGGCATTCCATTAATGTATTTAAAAAAGTTATTTATTTTTTCATGCCTCACAACCTTTTTTGTTTCCATCTAGATATTAAGCTGTCATGCAGTCAATGCATTGAAATATTTTTATTCTTCTACACTTCATTTTGTCTTGATTGGACTCTCATAATGACGGTTTGGCACCCAGGGCAGTATATTTAGTTTTTGTGGTTTTGAGCATAGCTCCTCCCCTTTCTAGTTGGCCGCACCCCTTCCCATTGACCCCACCCATTCAGCTGTCTCCTGCAGCCCCTCTTTGATTTGAAGTCACCAGCTGCCACTGACTACAACAACTACAAACTTTTCAAGCAGATCTTACAACAATCCTGGATCTCCCACTGTTCATCCCCAGGATAAAAAGTGCATCTACTCTCAAACAAAAGATTTTATGCAACATGAAAAGCTATGATGCATATGCATTATGTTTTTTTTTGCATATGTATGAAGATGTGAATTGTATTTGTAAAGACTCACATGTTATGTTTTTGTTTGTGTATGTAACTTTATACTCTTACTACATATTATGATTGCTATGTGTCATATAAAGCTTGTGTAGTATATTGTTATTATATGTCTTGTGGAATTTTTCTCCCTGGACCTTCACAGACAATGGGTTCTTGTCCTCTTTGGTACCTAAGGATCAATCTGCAATGACTGACTTCACAGAACATAAAGCTGTTTAAGTGGAGGTGACCACCAAAGCTGCATACATGTACATTGAACAAGGTATGTGTCAGTTACATGAACTAGATAAGATAAGACAGGTAGAGAAACCTTTTTCTTATTATTAGCTTTTCAGTTCCCGTGACAGACTTAAGCAATGTTTCACTTGCAGTCTGAGCTAAAGGCATGGCACGAGAGATCACAGGGTGTAGAGGGAGTCATAGTTGCTAAGAGGGGCTGGTATGGAAATAATTGTAAATTTTTATTTATTTATTCATTTGTTTATTTATTCTTCACTGAAATTAAAAGACAGACAATTGTATCTTAGAGTTGGAAGCTGAGTGTAAGCATATTACTATCATAGGCAGGTGATAATTATCCATTTGCCTAAATGCTAACAAACATCAACTAAAATGATGGGTTGATGTCTTTTACAATGATAGAAGATATACTACTGGCCAGACTCCATAAACTTTGTGGAATTCAGCAGATTGTGCCAGTTCTGCACAAGATTTTCTGCAAGCCAGATCATAAGCAAATGTGCCCTAGTCTATGGAAAATACTTCAGCACAAGGCAATATCAACAAATAAGAGGCAAAAGTGCAGTTACAATCATGGCAAAGCCATAGTCAAGGAAAACTCTTCCATAAAGTAATATATGTGTATTAGCAAAGCACATCTACAAAAGTATACAAGCGCAACAGACTGTGAGTAATGCAGGGAAAGTACTAGTTGAAGATAAATGCGCATCACCAGTAATTCCAAAAAGTGACAAATATTTTCAAACAGTTATGGATATCATCATAATACATATATAAATACCCTCATTACAATTTGCAGAATCCAACGCAATCCACAAAATTTCTAATAAAAAAATTAATTAAATAAGGCAAAGGGCAGTCATGGCCACATTATCATGGCTAACAGTAGCTAACAAGTGGGGTCTATATTACCAAATTGAAAAGTCATGTAATCGAATGGCATTAACATCACAAATGCCATTTATCGAAATCGCTCTTGTGGGGGGCTGCAACCCCCACACTCCCCACTAATTATACCAACTCTGAGATTGCACTACAGTGAGGAAAGAGCCAATGTTCTGATCTTCACTGTATCACAATCTCACTGCAAACACCTCCATGAATGGCAGTTCGATGTGAAATGCCATTCGATTACATGACTTTTCGATTTGGTGATATAGACCCAACAAGTGGTGTGGGCATAACTCTCAATGTCTTAGACCAAGAAATCTGGACAAAGCCATAAGTAATGGGCAAACAATGGCCCAAAAATAGGGACAATTTTTAAATATTGCTCTTACAAACTTAGAAAGTTGATAGAATAACACATTTTGTGTTAAAATGCATTTTCTGTAGGGTATGAAGACTGAATCTCAAATGTCTGTTATCATTTTCTGACTTCAGTCTTTAGTGACTTGCCAGTGATTTGTCAGAAAACCACAATGTTATGAAAAATGGACCAAAAATTTGTACAATTGAGAGTTATGGGTGTGGGACGTGTTAAACACAAGTAATGTACTCACCCAATGAAATAATGTGATAGAAAAACAGATTTGATGGTGAAGAAGAGGGTCACACACAAGATACAATGGAATAAGAAGGTTAGAGGGAAAGTCAGAGATGCATGGGAAAGTTTTTTTTTTTTTTATGGAAATAGGCCCTATTTTTTTGAAAATAGCAGGGGTGCAAAAGATATAGAAAGAGGAGGTGGGCAAAAGAGCATGTACAAATATATAACAAATATAAGGCATGACAGACAAAGACTGGTAATGCACATAAATGAAGAGGTAAGATACACAGACAGTACATATATTGACTATACAACACCAGTGATGGAAAAATGTCAAACAGGATACGGATGCTTACCAGCCATGGTGCACCACAAAAAGTACATGTGTACCAATGTTCAAGTCAGTGCTGAGATGTTGCAAACTGTGTGACAGTCATACGAGAATGAGTATGACCAATGGTAGATGTGTGTTAGAGAACACTAATTTGGGAGTGCTGTCATTGCAATACACAATAGATATTAAATACTATCATCCATCAGCCTGCCAGTAGTTCAAGTGTAAGCCGACCAAGAAGGATGATCAAATCCAGGCAAGAAAATGTTGGAGTAGACTAGAACCTCCAATGCTGTATGCAAAAGGCAAACAACAAAGTACAGTGCCAAACAGCAGTACTGCTGCTAAAGAATAATGTGTTTGTGTATTAAAACAATAAGTAAACACACCACCAGCACTGGGAAAAAGGGATCTTTATGTCAAAGAACACATTCCATGTGAGAAGCAACAGAGATGGGTGTTCAAGTATACAATGTAGATGTCAGTGGGTTCCTATCAGTTCAGAGCAAAATCAGTTCATTGAATGCCATTTTCAGTGCAATTACATCGAACATGCCATTTGTCGAACTGTTCATACTGAGATCGCGGTACAGTGAGGATCAGAAAATTCACCCTTTCTCCACTGTAGTGCAATCTCGGAGTTGGTATATATAATTTTGTATGATACCCGATATGGTGAAACAAGGTCATATTGTACCAGTACACCTATTAAAATTATGTGTTGCATGAAGATGCACATACACATATACAAATGCCATGTGTATGTGGAACATAAACCAAAGCTATAAGGAAGATGGGAGATGGACAACATAGACCCACATCAGTGAGGAAATGCTAGCAGGGGAAAACAGGCACAGAAGAAAGCAGCACAGGTATAGCTAAGGAGAAACATTACACCTGCAATTGTCTACAATACAAGATGGGCTGCAAGTCCTTGCATGGTACATTGAAGCAAATAGCCAACATCTGACGCAAGTGCATAGTGGCATTGAGGATGAATATAAACACCTCTGTGTACAAATGACAAAAAGAAAAACAGCAATGTGCAATAGTTAAACAGCAAATGGCTTAAGTACGCAAAAAAAAAATATAGGTTTGAACATCATGTACCCATATCTACTGCCATGCAAACATAATACAATAGGTGGCACACTCAACATCATTGATATAAATATCACAATACATGTGTAAGACTGATCAAAGGACAGTTCTGTGTACACAAGTATAGCACAGCAAAAGGGAATAAGTGCACTTAACTAGGTACATACAACAAGAGTTGTGTGTTGATCACATTAGGACCATACACATGGACAGCCATGTAAATCAGTGCATATGTACTACAAATGCATGCACATTCTAACCTGTGTATACATGTCTCAATATCAGCTATATCTAGAAAGACTGGTTAGCGCCATAAGCAAGATATGGACAAATAAGGGAGTCATAATTGAGGCTATATAATGCATCATTTCTGCATATTCAATAAGGGACCATTAAATGTCAATGCAATATTCGAAGAATACATGTGCAGATGTACATGTCACGCTACTCTAAAATGATAGTAGTATTAAACTGTGTAGTACATGGCACAATACTTGACAGTACATGGTAGGCGCAAGGTCATTGCTCCATTGGGAAAGCATTATGCAGCAATGTTACCAAAGGTACATAATCAATGAAACATTATGTTGTTGAACAGACATATGACAGGAAAAAATCAACACACAAATGGATTGTATTCACACATATGGATAAAATGTGCATATAAACATACTTGACTGATCTCACTCTGTTATGTGAGAGGAATGAGAATAATGTAATATATGAGTTGCTGTCATACCTTCTAAATATATACAGCAACAATACAAGCAGAACAAATCTGTCTCACTTGGGTCTACTTTAAAATACTGAAATGCCATAATGTCAACTTTCAGAACATTGAGGCGAAAACCACCAAACCTTACTTTACCAAATACTCACATCACTGTAACTCTTCACTTTGTAAGTAAACAGCTGGCCAACAGTACATAAAAAACAAACCAAAGCAAATAAAACCAACCCAAGTTCCCCACACACCCTCCTAATTGAAAATACCAACTCTGAGATTGCACCACAGTTTAGAAAAGGGGAAAGTTCACCATGTTGGCCAACTGCCTCCTTTTGCTGTGAAAAATTATGGTGATGTAAACATTCGTTAATGTAAGGTTTTGTGGTTTTCGTCTCAATGTTCTACAATAATGGCAGTTTATGATAATCGTGTAAATAATGGTAACACGTGTGTCATTTGCTAATGTGTGTCATACTGCAGAAGCAAGATAAGGCCAAATATAACCTGATATGGGCAGTATTCATCATGATTTCTACCCAAAAAGTGTGACAACAATATGCGATGTGTGCACAATTGTGCATACGCCATACAAATTGGCATACACAAAACACAGTGGTAGAAGCATTTCATAAATGGATCTCACAAACAATGCTTGCATCCTTGTGGGACCACCCTGATGAGGTCAAACATCACAAAAGATCTACCTAGCAATCTTCAGGAAGGAGCCAAGCATGGCTTGTGCCATGTCCTGAAAAATGTTATCCGTCAGATTTTTCATTTGTGTCTGGAAGATGTCAGTCATCACATCCTTGATCTGGTCCCAAACTTCTTCAGCATTGTGTGGCAGTGGACATTTGCAATGCTGATTCAAAGAAACAATGGCACAAGCAGGCCCTGGTCTGTCGTCATCATCATCATTTCTGTTGTGATCCCTGTCTTGGTCCTCCAAGTCTGACTCAGCTGGTTGTCATCTGGCATGTTGTCATCTGATCAATGAAGTGGCACAGGTCCCACACTCATTCACTTTAGAAGACAGGAACAAATAATTATACAATGAACCCCATTAATATTCCACAACGTGCATGCTGATTGGCCAGCATGCCCATTGTAAATCCCACAACATACCAATGGAAAAAGGTCCAGTCGCCAGGACTTTTTCCATTGGTATAAAGTGCTAAAAACATTTTTTTAACAAATAAAAAAGAAAAAAAAGAAAAAAAAACGGAGCAACGGAGACTGTCTTTTCTCTGTTGCTTCTGTTTCAAAGCATTGATGTACTGGGTATGCATGGGACGCAAGTCCCATACGCATGCTCGGTACATCAAAACAAGGAAGCAGTGTACCACAACCAGTGGAAGAACAGTAATATGCCATTATACAAAGACATTATTTAAGAAAAGTAAGTATTTTTTTCCATAAATAATGTCATTGTATAATAGCAATAACCGATTCTGTGGTTGTGGTATATTGAAATTTACCCACGGTTGGCTTTATTTAATCACTTGGGCTTCACCCTCATAATTAATCCACACCAGCCATGGGTAATTCTTCATTATACCACACTACATCATTGGTTATTGCTTAATTATACATACATGAGAGATATTAACTTCAAAATAATGAATATCGGAACATTCAGACAGAAAGTGCATAATATACATGTTTTAACTGTTATGTATGTGATGTTATGCTATGGTCTGAACTTTTCTAACTATAATGCCTTATTTGAGGACAGGCATACATCCAATCCAAAACAAATTCCAAAAAGGTGTGTAAGATACATCAGAGTCATATGCCAAACATGAATGAAATAAAACACAATCACTGATATGACATGCAAAAAAATGCATAAGCTTGTTAACATACATTAATATACATGTGCATTACTTGTCCATATGAACAGACATCATGTACATCATGTGACATTGTACACTGTGTCAGATCTGTTACAATACCTGCCATTTGTCATATGCTTATATATATATATATATATATATATATATATATATATATATATATATATATATATATATACATGTAAATATATGACATAACAAACTAGAGATTACACAATGCAGAATAAATAAAGCATTATAATGGGCCTGGAAAGAGGTCATTCTCACAATAGTGATATCTATTAGAAAGTAATGCACATGTCAAGTCTTCCTATATTGCCACATTTGCCACATTTATCTGCTGCTTCACAGTATGTATTAACATGTGTCACATGATACAATCAGACTTGCAGGCAGACATCTGCAACAAGTAATTTTTACTATAACGTCAGGTGTGGATTGACATAAATGTAAAGTGATTATGTGATATGCAAGTAACAACACTAAAACATATAGAACAGGACATGTGTAATGTGTGCCCAGGTTACATCACAGTACAGTGCATTCATAATGCCAGTGTAACAGTCACCAGTTCTGGCCCATGAGGTTTATTTATACATCGTATAACAAACAACACAAAGTTGTAATAACAAGTAAAATATAATGAGTATACAACATTCTAAATGTCATGATAGCCATATATTGATGATATAAACAGAAGGCAATGACTGAATAACTGAGTCCATCGTACATTTTCATTTAAGTTACAGAGGTAATCTATGTGTCAAACATGACTCAGTCTATTAAACATACTGCCGGTGGTATCTGCACATTTTGATGTACCAGCCTTCTGTATGCATGCAAAGCACACATGTGAACAACAGACAGAGTAATATATCATTAATCTGCAAGACATATGCTGTGCTCCTCCAGCTTGGGACAAGAAAATGGAGCCCTATTCTAAACAATTTGTTTCAGTGTAGCTAAAAACTAAGAGTGCAGTGCCTCTTTTAGAATAAGGTGCCTGGAGTACACCTTTTTCTACATAAGCCTTATACCAATGCCAATCACATTCACTGAGAACAGCTCATTAGGAAAATTACTCTTAATCATTACTTTGTGTATCTCACACATTTAAGTTGGCACTAGAAACCAGTACTATTGCAAATAATGTTTCAAACTGACATATTAGAGTAAAATGTGTGCAGTAAAATATAGTTTAATAATAACACTGTTACTATTTTAATAGCTATGCAAATGAGATTAGCAATGCAACAATGTTACTGGGTGACATCACAACATGATATAAGCAGAACAGAATTTGAATGTTTCTGAAAAACTGTGCACAGAGAGAGACACAAGAACAGCAAGTAATAGCTAGAAAGTATGTGCGTGGCAGACAGGCATACATACATTTGTCTTTACAGATATATCACTGCCATTGTTTATGTCTACAGTATGCCCAGATATGTACTTGCAAGTATGAAACAAATGTATTGAAGATCACAAGCATACTGTGAAACAGGTCAGAAACATAATAAAATTAGGAATGCTTTGTGGCACAACAACAACAGAAAATTGTAAGGAAGGCAATGTTTCACAACTCTAAGAGTGCAGTTATACAATGCTGGAAGAGCAGAGGAACTCACAAATTACATGATCCATGAGTCAGTAGACACCATCTCAATAATGGAATCAACACAATACACATATACCTCACCAAACAAAACCCTTCCACACATACACAGTAGCAACTGCATGGTGTACAAACGATAACAGTAAAAACAATGTTTGACATTGTACATACAGCACACACAACAAAATAATACATACATCACATTCAAGTCTAATTCAATATGCCAGATGAATACAAATGTGTATCATTTAGACAGATGCATATCATTTAAGTTGTGTCAACAAACAATGCATAACGTCATTCTCAGAAAAAAGCAGTTAATAACACATTAGACATTTCATGTAAAATGATGTACATATTACTTTCATTCATAATAAATCATTATGCATTACACATAACTCACAGATACACTGTGAGAAGTCTGACATAACATTAGCATGCCTGAATGTCCTAGGACTACACATCCAAACCTGCGGAATGAAATATGTTAATAACATTTCTGTAGAAATAAGGGGGTAAAGTAATAACACATACCTCTCTCCCTACAATGCTTCTCAAGACTGTGCAAATGCTCTATGCATAGAGTGGCATTTCTGGCAAAATTTTCAGCAGCTGCAAACATCAAGAGATACTGAGCATTACAGCAACATAAGGATCATTTTATTTCAGTTCATAATGACTGCCAGCAACAGCAAAAGAACAGTTTAAAACATACCCCGGGATTTGCATATTAATGAGGTACGGTGCATGTAAGCAAGGTTTTGCATCTTACACCAGTGTTGCTGGATGCAAAACCTCTAATATGACTATGGATCATACCTCTTAACCATTTAGTGCAAGAAATCTGGACAAAGACTAAAATAATAGAGGGACAAAGACCCAAAATAGGAAACTATATGAAATATTGTTCTTATAAACTTAGAAAGTAGCTAGAATAATATGATTTGCATAAGCATGCATTTTCTGAAGGATAGGAAGTGCAAAACCCAAATGGGTGTTACTATTTATTAACTTCAACCTTCACTGATTTTCCAGAAAACTACAAATTTTCAAGGAACATCTCAAAAATATGAAGCAAAAATGTAAACATTCTGCATACATCAACAGTTGACAGAAATGATGTGGATAGCATTTCTGTGTAAGGTTGCTGGCTGCAAAAGTGGATTGCTCTCCCCTTTCTTGAGTTTTCTTCATTAAAATTTGTTTGGGGGCACTGCCATAGATTTTTTTTTCATCATTTCAAACATTTCTTCATTTTTTTTTTTTTTTTTTGCCAGTGTTTGCACAATGCACTGCTTGGCACAAATATTTTTGGCCATCCTCATCTGGTTTGTGCTAAGCGTGGCAGTGCACAAACTAGATGAATGGACCACCCGGGTTGCAGACAATACCCAGACAGTCACAAATTTAAACCAGATGCATTCAATTAAAAATATTGACCATCGCACAAACACAGTAAGTGGCATTGCACTGCAATTAACAGCAAGAAGTTTACAATGAATACTAAGATCTGGAATGTTATCTAAGTAATCCTGTAGCAGCAGGTTTTAATTGTTGGTGTGGAGTGCAGATGCTCCTGGGTTCTAGTACACAGTGTGCAAATGCTGTTTTCCTGTTGAGACTTGGCAGATTATAGCAATAAAGTGCAAAATACACAACTGTTTCCTCAACCTTTTTGTGGCAACAGCTGTAAGTGTAGAATTACTGCACACATAGGCCAAAGATCAAATACAGCATATTCCATACACTTTTAATGCTGCTCCATTTTTCATTATAGTCACTCTCATTTATAACACTTGACATAGTATAGCTGATATTAATATTTACATATGTGAGGGCTGAGACAATGTTATTGCATCAGTTACTTATTTATTTATCTATTGTCCATTTATTATCAAAATTATGACTGTGGATATACTGCATTCTATGTTCATGGAAGTATATTTCTGCTATCTGGACTGCCATGGTCTCCCCATTTGACTAACACAGTTACACAAGTATCTGTATATCAAATAACTTTAACATTATATTGCTTGCAACTGTCACACATTGCTTACTATCACACAAACACATTGCCCGGCATTGCACACCCTTGACTATCATGTTTCCACGATCGTAAGTGATGCACAACTTTTTCAAATGTTGCAAAACCAAAAAGTGTGCACTCTTAATAAGCACGATACATACAAGTGGTGATAAAATATCAGGATACAAAATGCAATTTGGCTGGAAATGCTCATTCTACGTTGGGATTAATCTATGGTAGTTATGCTGGGTGTTTATGGTGAGTGAGTGAGTGAGTGAGTGAGTGAGTGAGTGAGTGAGTGAGTGAGTGAGTGAGTGAGTGAGTGCATCTGAGCACAAAGGTGGGGTGTTTAGGAGTCTATTTTCTTTACTGGACTGCTAGCTAAGCAGCATGGGCCCTGGTTGCTGCAGCAAGACTATCCAGGCTCAGAATACAAGTCTGAAGCCTGGGATAGTATTGCCAGGGCTTTGACCAGTGCTGCAGGTATCCCTCACACTGGTGAACAATGCCAACATTAGTTTGATTACCTCTGAAGGAAGAAGTGGGATATCCTTGACCATTCGATCTGGGAATTTAGTGCGGGGGACACTCCACAGATATGTGTATAGTATCAGTTTCAGAGACTAATTGTAAGAATTAAAAGCTTTATATAGTCAAGATTGTTATTCATTATGGTATTCTGTTCTGTTCTGTTTTTTCCATAACTGGCACAGAGCTAGCATCGAATGTGAGATCCCATGTCATGTGTTTGTCAATGATGTGAGAAGCATGTGGTATGTATGCATCAGAACAGTACTGTTATTTATTTATTATTTATTTATTTATTTGCATTTGTTTACCGGGATGGTCCACTGGGCCAAAAAGTGTCCATTTTCGGTGGAGGTCTGGGGAGAAAAGCTCCACATACAAAAGAAATTTAAATACAATCACATTTTCTACATACATAGAGAAATAACTTAAAAAAAAAAAACAGACATACAATCTTATCATAAATTTTTAGTTAGAATAACAAAGACAGTATACATTATATACAAAATATACAAAGTACAGTATATCATCTGCTTTGGATACTGTAAAGTGAAGACAGCAAGAAATAGTTGCATAACTGTTAAGCAGAGGGGAGAAAAACATTAGTGAGATAAGGTGGGGGAAGATGCTCTGTAGTTGTAGCCACATGTGCATTGCCATAGGACTAAGAGATGCTGTTTTAGAGACTTTTTGAAGGATATGTCATTGGAAATAGTTCTGATAGAGCTGGGTAGGGAATTCCAAGTTTTAACAATGGTACATGAGTAGAGAAATTGACCATCTGCTAGACTGGGTATTTGCACTTTTCATTAACCAAGTTCTGCGGATACCCTCTTTCCAGAAACATTGCTGCCACTCTCTGTAACTTGATAAATACATCATCATAGGTTGATGTCATTCTGACTGCCCTGATACATTGGCCCTTCAATATACTCTTCTTTTGGCTGTATGGGTGGCAGCTAGAATATTCCAAATAAGAGTTACGGAAAATTGGCTTCAGATATATTTTAGATTTAAATCCCTTATCTGAGTGTGAAATATATGTATCTAAATAAGCTATCCCCTGTGGGTCAAAACTATGAGTGAACTTCAAAAAAAGAACTACTACTGTTCAAATATTTTATAAAGTCTTCTATCTCATTTATACTTCCTTTCCATAAAACAAAAATGTCATCCAAAAACCTAATATACATTCTAAAGTGTGTGACAAATTAACTATTAAATACATGAGTGTCCTCCCACTCAGCTAGATTGAGTTTGGCAAATATGGGGGCACAGGAGGCTAAGTTGGTTAATGAAGTAGTCAAATTTGTGTGGTCTCAATGGGGAAATATTTATAAACCTTTACTTGATTTAGGTTTGGAACAAGCATCAGACACTAATAAGGAAAACACATTTAGTAGAACTATCGTATTAGAGTACAGTCTATATAAAGAAGAAATAAAAAATGTTTACAAAGAATTGGAATATACTTAGGAGTAATTCCAAGATTTACAAATATTTATGGGAGTTACCTAGATTTGTTTATAAAACTGGGGTAAACTTAAACAAAAACTTAGAAAATTAAAAAAAAAAAAAACGAAATAAATTTACAAAACCACAGGGCACATGTAAATGTGGGGCTTGCGGTCTGTGTCATATATTTGAGGGCAGTGAATTAATGGTTGACAATATTAACAAGAGAATAGTTGATTTCAAGAATGGTAATTGTGGCACCAAAACAGTAAATTCACATGGCTAAATGCATGGTCTGTTCGGCATTTTATGTTGGTAAAAATGACAGCGCACTAAAGAGCAGAATATATGAGCATGTATATCAAATTAAGAAAGAAAATTTAAACAACACTCTCTACAGACATTTGGCCACTAACACAGTATTTCAAGAATTTAAATTTGTTATTTTGGATAAATTAATGGTAATCCCAAGGGGTGGTGATTTGAAAACTTTATTGGAAGATAGAGAGGTGAGATGGCAGCTTCTATTAAATTCCTCTGCCCCCCCCCCCTCCCCAGGTATCAATGATCATGTATGCCTTCAACCCATCTTAGAACTTAGAGACTGAAAAATAAGTGAACTTAAATCACTTTTATAAAAGGTTTTTAACATATTTCTAATACAGAATGTTTTCTGAATTTTGTTACATAGTTTCTGAATTAATGTACAGCATAGAAAGTATACATATATTTTTCATTTTTTGTATGATTTGTCACTTTAAAATATATAGCTTTTACTGGACTAATTGGATAATTGATGAATTTTGTTGGTATATGGGTGTGGATAAACATATATAAAAAGGCTTCATTACTCAGACATACTTTGATTCTGATGAAGTCCAGTTTTTTTTATGTGGTCAAAAGCACTTTATCACTATTAAAATTTATTGGATTTTATATACTGGAGTTTTTTGGGAGTCTTTATTGTCCTTGGTTTGCCAGTTGACAGTGAACACTTTTTATTCAGTATTGCGACTGATATTTTTTGGAGAGAGAGAGAGAGAGAGAGAGAGAGAGAGAGAGGAATGTTGGTGAAGGGATGCAGGTATTTCTGGGTCAGGTAGGTTGGGTAGGTGAGGAAGCAATTGCAGACAGAACATAAAACACAAGACACAGGGATGGTGAAGGACATAAGAGGTGGGTGAACGCCATGGTTGTGATGAGGGTGAAGACATCACAAATCCATGTACATCAAGCTGGATGACAATGAGAATCGAGTCCTCACCCAGTGGACTGTCCTCACTGTCACCTCACTGTGCTGATGGCTGCAGTGTCTGACATCTGCATCTCTTTGTGTTATTCAGTACAATGATGGAGAGCAGTGTCTACATCTGGTGAAGGTATGGACCAACTGTGTGGTGCACAATCCTACACACCAACCTGGGCAGTTCATCATGGGTGATAAAATCACCACCTCTGCCACTGCTCCCAGAGGGAATAATTGGTGTACCCTGTGGGGAAGAACTACCTGAGTGCCCAAGTTGTGCAGTGGCAGAAGAGGGGGTGTACCAGATTGTGTCCCAGACATACTGTGCCTTGGTGCCATAGCCAGTGGAGTTTGGGCAGGTGAATCCTGTGGGACAGGCCTATCCTACTGTGCTGTGTGAAAAAACAAAACAAAAAAAAAAGATAAGGGTTTGGGTGACAGAAATGCAAGGGAAAACATTAGATACAATTATCTGACTTTATTCTGTTATCTTTACTTTTAAGACTATCAGCTCCTAACAAATAGCTTTTTTACTGATAAGACTACCCAGCTCATAATAGATACACAATATACTACAGATTGCAGCAAGTAATCCTTGATGTGTGCATATATTGCACATATGCTTGTTCCACTTATACTGATTACAGTTTACAGCAAGCCATTGGTGCCACTGCTTTAGAGGTCTGATGTTATATTGCAATGTTGATGAAAACTTAATATTGTATATTTAGGAAGTGTGATTTTTGAATCCACAACGTCTGACTACTCTCTAATACTGAACTGTTGTTTTGGCCTACAGACTAATGCATGCATACTTTTCTGTTATACTTGTCATATGCATGCTCAATTTGATACAACTGCATAATAAACCAAAAAGGCGTCTTTACTTATAATGCTACAATAACAGTACTGTTTGGATGCATACATACTGTATGCTTCTCACATTTGGGTCAATCTAGCAGAATGGGTTTGTGCATTCAGTTCTCGGTGTGTGACAGCTGTGGAAAAAAAAACAGAACAGAATACCAGTATGAATACCAATCCTCTCTATATCCAGCTTTACAAGTAGTCTCTGCAAGTGATGCATACACATCTGTGGGGTGGCTCAGTCCTAAATTCCTCAGTCCAATATTCAAGGGTATCCCTTATCTTCCTCCATAGGTCTCTGTAGTGATTCCTACATTACTGACCAATGTGGGGGGAAACCGGTAGCACTGGTAAAACCTGTGTAAGTCTATTTCATGCTTCTGACTTTCAATCTGAGCCATGATAATCCCTTTGTAATAGCTGGGCCCATATTCATTCACTAGGAGTCCAACAAACACTTTGGACTCCTGAACATCTGATCTTTGAGCATGAAATCTCAAAGTTTTTCCATGAACATTTGCCATGCCTACCACAGAGCAAGACCAATGTAGAATGATGTTTTCCCATGAAATAAAGGTATTGTGTTTACTCAGAGTGTGCACTTCATTTTGCAACATTTGAAAATGTTGTGCATCACTTACAATTGAGCAAACATGGAACTCGAGGGTGTGCACTCCCTTGCAATGTGATTGCATTATTGCCATAATTATTAATTGATTGCCTCCAGTTTATTTTTGTGACTGTGTGGGTCCTGTCTGCTACCTGGGTGATCCATTCGTCCAGTTTGTGCACTGCCACACTACATGCAAACCAGATGAGTACAGCAAAACCCATTTGTGCTAAGTGACACATCACACAAATAGTGGCCCCACATAACAACTGAGAAATAGTTGACTTGAGGAAAATTAATGTATGGCGTACACAATAGAACATGTTAGCACACGTGAAATATGTCTACATAGGTCTGGATTTCAACTCTCACTCCAATGCACCTTCAGAAAACAGGATAGATGCCACATCCATCTTTGTCACACAAACAGCTTTGCAGCAAAAAAATGAAGTAATTCCTCACACAACCAAGTGCAACTGAATATACACTGATATCAAGGCAAAACCTGTTATTTGTACATTTATTACATTTAATATATTTGAATGCAGTGTACTTCGTGATCACACAGCCTGTTATGATTATTACTTGCAAATATACATGTCTGTCATACCTTTCTGTGTTTCTTGGTCATTCATCATTTATCTGACCTGCACTCAGAAACATGCAGTGTGTAAGCCAGTCTATATAAGTTACCTTAAAATGTGTGAGGATATTAACTGGAAATACTATGATATGCAGTTGCCTTAAAATGAAGGACAGATTTGATGGCACAAATAAGCACAGACTGCTCTTTTGGGGGTAGCATAGGTGAATTCCTGTTATGGCGCATGCAAGGCCACACTGTTCTTTTTTTGGGGGAGGACAAGCTGAGCTACTCTTATGGCACAAACAAGGATATGTTGCTCTTGTTACTCTCCTTGTTTTGTATCCTGCTTGTTTGATATTGTGAGGGTTGTAAAGTCATAATAATGTGTCTCATTACTTTCTAACTTCTCTCTGCAATGATTTACATTACTAATGTATGGTGCTAAACTGAGGGTATGCAGTGATCATCAGTACTTTGGAGAGGTATGAATGTGTAAATCTTTGATGCCTGAGGTCTACTACTTGCTAATGGATGAATATAAGTCAATAACTCTCTGATGTTACATGTTGCGTTAATTTCTGTATAAATCCCCCACCTTTTACTTCCTTACTGTACCAAGTGATGAAATACAAAGGCATTGCATAATATTATTATACAATACAGTACATGTTCAGGACATACCTTCTAAATGTAGCAGTTGCCACAGTGTTAGTTCAGGGTTGACTGTGTTGCAAGCAGTACACAACCAATGCATGGGGAAGTATAGACTCTGTCTCTGAGCTGATACTGGCAGAGGTTGTAGAGTTCCTGTAGTGTATTGTTGTCCACCATGTAGCACTCTACAATGCCCGTGTCATGTATGTTATGATAAGTTAAATGTGGCCTAAAAACTCTTCTCCATCTTGGCCTAGACTTATTGGCAGAACAGCAGCATTGCCTACCTCTAGCACATACAAATGGATTAAAGTAGCCGCAGTTCCTAACATTCAGAATATGTATACTTTCTGTGTCTGTGCTTTTGAAATCTGCTGGAAAAAAACAGCATAGAGTCTACATGTATCCATTATAACTTGTTGAATAGCTCCACCAGATTGGTTGATTATCATGTAATTCAGCTGCTTATGCTGTAATTAGCATCTTTGAAACACAGACTAAGACAGATAAAATCCATTAATAATCTACTGCACAATAAAAAAGACAAATGTGTAGCTAGTCACACTGATGGTAAGGTGGTAAGGACACTTGCTACATGTTTGCAGAACTTCACAGAAATGTATTTCTTAATAAGATATATTTACATGGAGTGTTGAACTCCAGCAGGTATGCTATCATTCTGTTACCTACATAATGCATATGCTGGAATACATTTATAAATAATATGAAGCAACGGCTTTTGCACTTTTATCTGTATGCATTAGTTAGAAGTGTACTGATGGCATGGCCTTGTTTGTCAAGCCATTTCAGAGGTACACATGATTATCAATACATGAAAATAGAATGCGGTGTGAAAAATATGTGCAAATGTTTCAGGGAGAAGTCCTTTGAAAACTCTTTTAGCATTACAAAGATGTTTTGTTAGCAAAATGTTTAATTGTCTTGTTCTTTTGTGGGTGGGAGAGCAAGGAAGAGTTACTGTTATGTCACAAACTGGAATGGACTGTTCTTTTGGGGGAGGCACAGTTATGTTACTGCTGTGGCACAAACAAGAATATGTTGATCTTGCTGGTCCCCTTATTTTGCATCCTGCCTGTTAGCATTTCATATCTCTAGACTGTTTTATGTTTTTCCAGTGGATAATGATGACTGACAATCTTTACTGTTTTATCTGGAAACAGTTACTTTGTAGTTATGTGATACATATGTGTATTATCATTATGCTGTCTTTTAGGATACAATGTCAGTGAAGTAGAGACCCACAATTAGCAATGCAGAGAATAGCATCATTGTTGACTGTCTATGCCAACATGGAGTATTTCTGCTGGGAAGTGGTACGCCCAATATGGAACAAGCTACAATTATGGCAGCAGATTGTTGAGAACATCAGTTCTGCAGGTGACCACATTCAAACCTATGAACAGGTGTACTACAGGGCCACATACATGATTACCATGGCATGGAGGCAAGGGCCTGCTACCGTACCCCATCTTAGCCCAAATGAAAAGTTCCTGGCAAAAATCCTCCATCATGAGAGCTTACAGCAGAGTGGACTACATTCTGTCCTTCACATGGGTGCCACTCCTTCTGAGTTCCAAAAATAACTTCCAGATAGGCTTTGTTATATGACCAGTTGAATACTGTTGTATAGGGCACTGAAGCAGTTATAAACTTATTTTGGAGTTGTCAGCCACCTTCTTGTTTAAAGTAGAGTTAATACAGATATAGAGGAGTACATGTGTTACCCTTGTTTTGCTGTTAAATGTGATGGTGTTGCTCTTACCTCTTACTTAACCTCTTTCAGGACCATCAGGAATACAGCAAGATATGCCTTCTGCAGATGGTAAGCCAAATAAATATATGTCACTACTGCAGATCAATTTAAAGAAATATCATAACATATCATTTTAGGCCTATTATTTTTATTGCTGTACAGTCTGTAATAGTGGCAGCACTGTTATTTGTTTAGCATATATTCCACCATAGTAGTGCAGGTATTAATGTATTCTTGTGTTTCTTCCTTTTTATCACAGGTGATCATGACAGTGGGTATGAGGGGTCTGTGCCACCTGATGTCAATGCCTCAGCAGACACTGATGATGATGGTGGCCAAACTGAGGTAGAGTCAAGGGGTGCAGAGGTTGAATCTGACACAGAGGTTGACATCCAGCCACCCCCTTCATTTTCGCCAGGCACAGCCAATAGGTCTACACATACCCAGTCCACTGAGCCCTCAAATATTAGACAGGTGAAGGACAAATACATTGATCAGGGAAGTGTGGCTACTGTGGCTTCAGTGCCTGTTGACTCTGGCTGTAGCCAGAGTCTGGGTGAGATGTCACGCAGGAGGGTTGATAGGGGTGCTCTGAGGGTGGGGCTGCTGTCCGTCCTCCACTTGGTGCAAGTGTCCCTTCCTGGGTCACTCAACCTATGTTTAGGGCCATCATGGAGGCACAGGCATGTTCAGAAAGGTGCTCCAGACAAATGTTCAGGGCTGTAAATGTGGCATAGGCTGACATGCATGACTGCCTCCACTGTGTTGCTGATGTAATGGATTGGATAAATGACACATTAGAACAAGCAGTACATGTAATGGAACATCTGCTGGGAGGGGAATAGCATCCTCATGGGTGATGGTCAACCCCAAGATATGTTAATAGCCAACTTGGCTGTGCCTGATCACACTCTCGTAGTGTCAGGACTTTCACTGCTCCATTGGTCAGTATGCTGTCCACAATCAGACATAGCAGACCATGGGGTCATGGTCCTGGGTGTTCCCATGAAGGGACCATGTCCAGCAGACATCAGTCATGTTCAGTTAGCTGCACTGCATCTGAACTTGTATGTGGAGATTCTAGTACTACTCCTGGTAGAGCTAGTTCTCATGGTCGGGTGCAATAACAATGAGCTGCCAACTCTACCATGCAGGGCTCACACCTGTCCAACATACCAAGAAGTAGAGCTAGCACTGAGTTTGGCTGTCTTCATGCAGACTCTCACACACCACTTTCAAATGGAGGATGTCTACAGATACACACACACACACAACAGTGTCATGTTTCCCTTTCTTATTCACACACACTGAACATTTGTGCCACCTTAGGCCTTGCGCCCCCCCCCCATACACAGCACCCTGTGCAAGTGATGATAACTGTGCCATATCCCTCTTTTCTCTCTTTTGGATTCAGACATACAAAAGCTTTGTGTCTGATGCACAGGGTGCACAGCTACATTAGTGCTTAGTACATCTGTGTTAATGTTGTTAAACTGATAATTTTATCTGTTACTTATAATTGCCTTGCCAATATATACAATGGATAGCTTCATAATTTCACTATTCTAAAGTGCATTCTCTTGTAAGGGTTGTGAAGTCAGAAAATACAATGTGTCTTATTAGTATTTAACTTTTTTCTATAATGATTTTCCAGTACAAACGTATGGTGCACATCATAAGTGACACCATCACATTCAGATGTCAGGATTGTATGACAACATTGTAGTCAAATCTCATCCGAACAGTAATTCAGTACGATACTCTCTTTTGCATGTACCTCACCAGACACACGCAGCAGCTGGACAGACCACAGGAATTTTTCATCAAGATAACACAGGGCTTACAAACCATGCTATGATGTATGTGTATAGAATAAAAGACATGTCACTGTAATCTGTCTGGTATCAGATGAGGTGAAGTCTGCCTGGCCTCCAGGCCTGTATCTGATCATGCATTTGTGGGATGACTGCATATGCAGTAATCTGATATAGCAGACAAGATCAGCATTGTCTATTGAGCATTTGGTAATAACTGCGTCTAACATGGTTGGGTAAAATGCTCTCCAGCACACACACATGCACACACACACACACACACACACACACACACACACACACACACACACACACACACACACACACACACACACACATACACACACACACACCTGGTTGGATGCCAAGAAAATAGAACCCCCTACCTATCTAAGTACATAGACTACAAAACACATTACTTTACACAAGCACTATGGCACAAGTCTAACTTTTACATGTCTGCAGGTCAACTTATAGTGCATGCCATCAGCAGGCTATGCAAGAGACAAGAGGTTGCGAGGGCTGAATGAAATGAACACGTAGGCTTGTGCAAGTATCAAACCACTGTCAAGCCATACCATTAAATAAGTAACTGTAATATAGCATGTCTAATTTGATGATTAGAGACACATGCCCACTAAGTTGCCTGCAGTGAGAACAGAATCCCTACCTAGCTAACTGCACAGACTACAGAAAACAGTATGTTACGCAAGCACCACAACACAAGTCTAAATTTTGTATTGCTTTATGTCGACTTATAGTGGGTGAAACAACTGCCAAACAACACCAAAGGGCTGTGATCCAAATTAAACGCTGCTCAAACAAGGAGGAAACTCCAAACTGTTTATTCACCAAACAGAAACGATAGTAACAAGAAATACACATAAAATCCAAAATTCAGTTAAGCGCTTTCATCTGCTTGTACGGCAGATTTCATCAGAACCAAAAAATGTTACAGGTGTATTCCTATTTAACGATTTTGGCGCCAAATATCACTTAATTACATAATTAAATGCACCACAATATTCAATATTATATTAAAATTTTAAAGAACACCACTTTGTTCATTGTAACTTATAGTGGATGACATCAGCAGACAATGTGAGAGGCAAGCGGTTGTGAAGGCAGCATGAAATGAACATGTAGGCTTGTGCAATTATCAAAATATTGGCAAGCCATGTGATTGGAGAAGTAACTGTAGGATAGCACGTCTACTCTGCTGACTAGACACGCACACACACACACACACACACACACACACACACACACACACACAGTTGATGACAGTGAGAATAGAACCCCTACCTAAGTATACAGTACTTTATGCATGCAACATGGCACAAGTCTGACTTTCACATGGCTTCAGTTCAACTTATAATGGATGATATCAGCAGTGCATGTAGAGAAGAAGTTGGGAGGCCTGCCTAGAATGGATTTGTAGGCAATTGTAAGTATCCAAATACTGTCAGTTTATGGAATTGGGGTGGTGACTACAGGATACACATTTTCTCTTCTGGCTAGACCCCCCCCCCACACACACAGTTTACTACAGTGAGAACAAAACCCCTACCTATGTAAGTGCGCAGACTACAGGACACAGTAGTTTATGCAACACCATGGCACGATTCTGATATATACAAGACTGCAAGTGAACTTATAGTACATGAGATCAGCATGCAATGTGGAGGACAACAGGTTGGGATACCTGCATAGGCACAATAAATCCATAGGCCATATGCTGCCAGTAGTCAAACAGCACTAGGGTCTGTGGAAGACTAGTTGTATAAAAACACAAGTATCCTTATTGAGCATAGTTGGATATTTCAGTTTAGAAGAGTGAGGTTGTCAGCACCACCAACTGGCCCTGTCCATGAGGGAGCACACAACATTATATATTACACTTTGTAGTGTGGCTGATATATGTGTGGAAAAAAATACTGAGACCTCAGTGTTGTACTGCTTGGTGGGGGGCAACACATAGACATATTGTAAATATATGATGCATAGTTCGATCATGCCCTTAGTTTGCAAAGTTTCCACATGTAGTTTTATCTCATACAAAGGAAATGAACAATAAACACTAATAAGACAGCATCATATATGCAGTTCCATAGCACAGTGAGCAGTGGATTTGTGCAATGGCCAAACAAAGTGTACATGCATGACAGTTACTCCTATTTGCATGTAGGTAAGCAGTGTGCAAACACGAGCCACATTGTTAACATCTGACAAGCAGAATGCACCAATGGCAAGCAATTGCACGTATAGGCAATTGTGTATGTGTTTTTTACAAAAGTTAAAGCCATGCCAGTCCAGATAGCAGGAATACATTTACAATGTTATAGTACACAGTATACTTGCAGTCATACATTTGATGATAAATGTGCTAATACATAAATTACTCTATCAGTGAAAGGAATATTGCATGGATTATGCTGTATTCAAACCCAGGACAATGTGTATGGCAGTTCTGTTCTTATACTTGTTGCCTCAAGAATTTTGAGGAAACAGTTGTCTATGTTGCACTTCATTGCTGTAAACTAGAATGTCACAGCAGTAAAACAAAGGTTGCACACTCTGTACTAGAACCCAGTACCATATGTGCTCCAGGCCTGGTTTTCACAATGGGCAAGGGCATTCATTGAGTGTATCCGGTTTCTGTTTTTGGCTGTCTGCTTCTTAGGTGGTCCGGTATGCTTCACTCAAACCAAATACGCATTGAAATTTATTTATTCACCACTTCCACCGTTTGCACTATGTGGTGCATCATACAAAAAAGTGCAATTAAAAATGAAAATAATAAGAAAAAAAAAACTTGGCAATGGACACATATAAGTAAAATAAGTGTCTGTTGTCATATGTTAAGGTAGTTTCTGTACAACTCCACCACTATTTACTTGATTACTACATCAAGTCAAGAAATACAAGGATATGCCATAATATTATTATAAAATAGATTCCAGGTTCAGGACTTGCAAATGCAGCAGTTGACATAATTTTATTTCAGGGCTTAAATTTCCTTGTCTCTACTCCATTGGTATTGAAGTATTCAGGAAAAAACAGAAATGGATGCTTTATAGCTTGTTAAATAGCTCCATTGTACTGAAAATCACTTGCTTATGCTGTAATTATCACCTATGGAAAACATCTGCTCCTTAACTGAATATATTAACTTCTTTGGTGCTCATTAGTGCACAATGCACACCTCAGCACCACTCCATGCACTAATGTTTAAATAAGGTAAACACAGGTAATCTTTTTATTACTTTTCTCCATTCCTGTGATATCGTGCAAACATGCAGCCCAAAAAGTGAAGGAAATGTTGCAGACCCTCTACTAGAACCCAAGTCCATCTATATTCTAAACCTACACAAACATATGCTGCCACAGGTTTAGTTATGTGACAAGCACTGAGAAACCTGCCATTCATTCCTCCATTTCTCGTGGTTGCGCTAAGTACCTCATGGTGCAATGACAAAAATGTTTTTAAATTACTTAAAGCAGACAGAGATGACACATTTTAACAAACAATAAGGAGAATGAAACAGAACTTGTGAATTATGCACTTCTTACATACAGTTTCACACTTCACAGACTTACATGCAAACCTTTGTAAGTGCAACCTGACACACACCCCTGATGGCATCATTCACTATTGCCATCCATTGAAAACGAACACTGTGGAAGTACCTACACAAAGTGAACATTCCTATGTGATTACAATTTTTATGAATTCAGCAGTTTTAATGAGTTTTGACCTCATTTGTATCTTCCCCATCCCAACAGCTGTGCATCTACATGGTTAGTAACCATGTAACCAGGGAAGCTGAAGGGGACCCAAATGCTGTATACACAAGGGAGGGTATTACTTCAATATATATCTGCACAGATGAAAGCAGTTTTTTATAGAATTTGACTTTATTCCATCAGATACATACAGCATATGCTGACATGACAGTATGAATAATCTGTTTCACAGGGTTTACACTTTTAGCTGTCTACATTACATATGAGTATAGTCTTCATTTGGGAGTGGAGGAGCAAAGCTGCATTTATGCCATGGCACTTAAAAAGGAATTGTTGCTATTGCTAATCTAATTTTCTAGCATCCACTATTTTTAATAATGTCATAATGTGCGTAGAGTTACATGTTATAGTCAGTTCTGTGTAAATCTAGGGAATTTTACTTGCTCTTGTTTCTGTGTAGACTCCTTTCTGTGGCTGTATTTGGAAAAGTTTAGAATGCATGGGCAGCATGAGCATGGAGTCTACATGGTTGCTTAACAGCTTGTTGGAACACTGTACTGTGTTGGTTTGCTTCATTAACATACGATTCAGCTACTTATGCTGTAATTTGGATGCCACAGAAATTGCTATGTTTGTGCGGGAGCGCACACCACTACATGGAGTTTACTTAATCTAAAAATATTCATGGCCGTGCCAAAAAATGACCATCTAGGCTTTACTGAATCCTCTCCATAGTCATTAATACATGTTAGTAAGCAGTGCTATACAATACAGTGTCAATTATTACATGTTCAGTACTGATGTTTCAGTCTTAATAATGTGCACACATTATGAATAACCACTGTCAAAATGGAGGAAACTTGCTTCGAATCTACAGCTCTCACCTATGTTCACATTACAAACCAGAACCCTTCTTGCATGGCTAATCAATTTTTGCTGTAATTGCACAAAGTGATGAAAGTCAAACACCTTATATTTGTGTATACAGAGGTAAAACATTATACACACTAACAAACATGCCAATCTAAGATGAAATTGTGGAATTGTACATATTTACCTAACCATATGGACAAAGACCTACAAATGTATACATTTATTGCAGGCTGAACTTAGCCTGAGTTTATATAATAATAAATAAAATGTGTGCACATGTATATGATTACTGATACCTCAACAGAAGCCAAGCCAAACCTTCCAGTTTGTACATATGCATGAATGCAAATAAATATGTATATATGAGTGGGTTCACTTCAGTTGATCGAGTTTCCGAAATCTCGAAACCCATATGGTGGAGACCATATGATTGAGTTTTCAGAAACTTGAACATCTGAAGGGGGAGTTAAATAGAGTGTGTGAGTGTTTTAGGTGAGGGATTCTGTAGGGGGCAAGCCCTTTGCACTCCTGCAACTTAAATATACTAACTCAGAGATTGCGCTACATCGGGGAACAGAAAAATCTCTCATTCTGCGGTGTCTGCAGAAGTGCGGAATGGGATATTTCCCTTTTCCCCACTGTAGCACGATTGCGGAATTAAGTGGGGGGTATGGGGGTGCAGAGGGCTTGCCCCCCTGCAAAAACTTCTTTTTTTCACTTCTGATGTTCGAGTTTCTGAAATCTCTAACATATGGTCTCGATCATATGAGTTTCGAGATTATGGAAATTCGATCATCTGAAGTGAATCCATATGAGTACATAGACATATATATAGATCACTAGCTATACCTATATGTAGATAACTTCATAATACTTTGACACATGAATGTTAACTTTAATGATTAAAACTTACTATTCTTCCATGTAAATTATTATTATTATGAATATTGTTATTAATTAAGGAATACACTTGAAACACAATTCATCAGCTAACCACACTTGCTTACTACGTAGATATATGATAATGTAGGTGTTATGTTGTGGAGTATGTATCTTACTGCATGCATCAGGTGTCTGGCATTGGACTTCTGCAACCCTTGTGTGAAGATCCTCTATGTCCCTCCAGTGTGGGTCATCATAGTGGTTGTGGACCTGCATGCCAGTTTGGTAGATCCCATTTCATCCATGGTACTCCCATGCTGTCCAGTTCCAGATGTCGATCATTGCAAAGTTCCTAGGGCATTCTCTGCTCATGTCCAGCATAGGCAGTGAGTAGCTGCATCTTCTTCTCTTCTGTCCAGTTTGGCTACCAGAGTAATTGAAGCCTCCTCTCAGTTGACATCCTTTGTATGGTTGTAGAAGCCTTATTTAGAACACTTTCCAAAAAATGTTAAGTGGACTCTCATTGTGTTCACAGGCAGCAATATTATGCTAAGAATATGTATCAATATTACATTCTAAAGTGGGCACATATATGATGGTGGCAGACTGTTGGAGGGCATTGGGTATGTGTTACAAATATTCCCATTTATCGATACCTGTTGGGAAGTTGCGCTGAGTACTGTACAGTTATGACACGCTATTGATTCAGGCGGTGAAATTCAAGAGCTTATGTGCACATTTGCTATTATAATTCCAATGCACTGAATGCTAATGAACATTATTGCTTATTTATGGCGCAAATGTACTTAAAAACTAGTGTGCTCATCTAAGCTCACTTTGGAATATAGCTGATTGATCACAAGCTTCCAAAGGTAAACTTTCACCTGTGTACATTGTTGTGGTGAAATGCAGTGCTATTATCTCTTCTATGTGTTCATAATATGTTATGTATAACAACTGAAACATACTTTCTTGCATATGCTGTGTCAAACTCTCTGCATTACAATCTGTCTGTTACATAAAGGATGAGATTAGACTTTAAGAATATGCATGCATATTGGTACATGTCCATCACTAACAAGAAGGTTATCCCCATATAAGTTATATGACTGCAAGCAAACCACCTTGGTGAACTACAGACATGGATGGAATCCACATATATCTATAGGTATTGTGGTTTAACCTATAACATCTGAAATAAGTTTTCAGAGAATGATGACAAGTTGCATGTTCAGGTACTGATTTACAGATACTGTCTGATGCTTAATCATATAGTGGTATTTGTGATAACATTCATAGGCAACTTCAGGATGGCTTAGCATTTACATTGTTTGTTGTTACTGTTGTATGGAGTCATGTCTGTATAACTGGTCATTTTCATGAGATGATATTTTGCTACCTTGTTTCTATCAGATTTTCAGTAGTTTCATTGTTTACCATATCATGAAAGTCACATTTTTATGCTGTCTTTCACTGATGACAATAATATCTGTAATGCATCTTACATGCTTGTGGTAGAACTGGTAGGTGTGTACAGATATGCATGTAATTGTGGCAACAGCATTAGTCTAGTACTGAAGTTGTGGGATATTGGTTATGTGCTTAGCCCTTCTTTGTCATAATTTCCACTGGCATGAGTTCACATCCCAGCTCTGCATATATGACATGTCCAAGCAGGTGGAATTGATTGATAGCTGTTCATATATATGCTGATGGTGTTAGGGCATATGGATTAGCTAGTCAGACATGTTTTTTATGTTTGTTCTGCTTATCCATAAATGACAATGATAATGATGACAGGGATTGTTTTGCATAGTTAGACACTGCAAATGGGAGGTAAGGCATTCATCTGACATACACTTTGGACATTACCATGTCACGTGAACCCCTATATAAGCTCACAATGAGCATATTAACATGTCTTCCAGTTCCAGCCACAAAAGGAGGGACAATTTTGCACCTCATGAAAATGGAATAATTATAGAGGCTCTGTGCCGGAGTAGCCATAACCTGCTCAGATGGATGGCCAATATTGTTCCTGGCCTCCAGTCATAACACCTGCCAGGAATGTCGGATACCAAAGGAGGTACTGAGGCAGATGTTCCAGGACATACAGGTATGCTGACCATTCACAAACACTGCAGCATACACCAACTCTCACTGAAGGATATTAACTAACAATTTTTATCATAGTAAGTAATAAAATTGAAGAACAGGTCACGCTCTTAGCTGGATGATGTATATTTAGTGCTTTCCTCAGTTAATAAAGCAATGACTTCATCAGAATATTGTGAAAAACCTTACATCCACCTTATATACTACCACATATTAAATCAATTAAGTCAATTAGCTTCTCCTAACCTAAAAAACATTTTAAAGCTACATCCCTTATTAAATAATTACTGATGTTCACCTTCTTCTTTCGGCTTTTCCTGGTTAGGGGTCACCACAGCAGATCACCTTGTCTGCTCATGATGGGCAGTGGAGTTTTACGGTGTCAAGTTGCCAGCCCGGCACCCAACCTTGCACAGAAGGCACACACACGCATATACTCACACCTAGGGCCAATTTAGAGTGTCCAATCCAACTGCAGCATGTCTTTGGGAGGAAACCGGAGCACCAAGAGGAAACCCACATGACCACAGGGAGGACATGCAGACTCCACACAGAAGGCACCCCAGCCGAGGATCGAACCGGAGAACCTCTTGCTGTGAGGTGGCAATGCTAACCACTGTACCACCGTGGCTGCCCTGTTCACCTCTGTTGCTAAAATACAAAACCCTATATTAAACATATATACATTTCATAAAAATAATTCATTTAAAATATTTTACCATACATATTAAAGATATTTCATTAAAGTATATAAACAAGATGGGAGACAAAATAACACACACACATTTATATATATATATATATATATATATATATATATATATATATATATACATACACACACATTTTCTCTTTTACATATGATAGTCTGATTTTAACTTGAGTCATACCTCTCAACTGTATAGATTTTTGCCTTATATTTTTGGTCCATTTTTCACAAAATTGTGGCTTTCTGGCAAATTAGTGGTAAATCATTAAAGATCGACATTAGAAAATAATGACAGACATTTGAGTTTTAGACTTCATACCCTTCAGAAAATCCATGCTAAAGCAAAACCTGTTATTTTATCAACTTTCTAAGTTTTAAGAGCAATATTTAAAAATTGTCCCTATTTGTGCCAATTTTTCATTGCTTTGTCCAGATTTCTTACTCTAAGAGGTTGAGAACTATGCTTGAGGTAACTAGTTATGAGACTACCTCATTCAGTCCAGGGGGGCTTGTAGCATTAACCCTAATTGCCACATCTTTTCCTTAAACTCTAAAAATAAGTCAGTTGGTCCCCCCCTCATTAAATTCTAGATGTTCAAGTATTGTAAATTTAAAACAATGCTCTGGAAACTTGGTAATGTGCTTAGCAAGGGTATTATTGACATTCCCCTTCCCAATGTCATATATATGCTGGTATATACGTAATCTGAAGGATTATTTTGTTTTACCAATGTAGATTCCATTGCAAATTTGACATACTGCAATATAAGCTACATTTTTGGCACCACAGTTGTTTCTGTGCACTGATTTCCCTATACCGTACCCAGATATATTCACTCTGTCACCCTCTAAAATAAATTTACACTGCGAACAATGTCTCCATTTCCTAGTGTATCCACTAGTATGAGTTCCTGCCCTCCCCTTGTTCCTTTCTAACATGTTCGTAAAACGAATATCTTTTTTTGTATACCACCAGTGGTTTACTACCTACTGCTTTACCTAGTTGCTCATCATGTTGTAGGTTAAACCAGTTCTTAAAAAGGACATCCCTGAATTGAAAATATTGTGGAGTATATGTCAAGATCATAGCTTTCTAATACACGCTATGGTTGTTGTTGCAATGGATTCTACATTGGTAAAACAAAAAACTCCCCCAGATTGCATATATACCAGCATATGTATGACATTGGGAAGGGGAATGTCAATAATGCCCTTGCTAAGCACATTACCAAGTTTCCAGAGCATTGTTTTAAATTGACAATACTTGAACATCTAAAATTTAGTGAGACGGAGGACCCACTGACTTATTTTTAGAGTTTAAGGAAATGATGTTGCAATTAAGGGTCAATGCCATGAGCCCCACCTGGATTGAATGAGGTAATCTCTTTAACTAGTTACCTCAAGTTAAAATCAGATTATCATATGTAAAAGAGAAAACGTCTATATGTGTTATTCTGTCTCACATCTTGTTTATATACTTTAATGAAATATCCTTAATATATGTGGCAAAATATTTTATATGATTTGTTTTTATGAAATGTATCTATGTTTAATATAGGGTTTTGTATTTTAGTAACACAGGTGAACATCAGTAATTATTTAATAGGGGGTATAGTTTTAAAACATTTTTTAGGTTAGGAGAAGCTAATTGACTTAATTTATTTAATATGTGGTAGTATATAAGGTGGATGTAAGGTTTTTCACAATATTCTGAAGAAGTCATAGTTTTATTAACTGACGAAAGTGCTAAATAAACATCATCTAGCTAAGAGTGTGACCTGTTCTTCAATTTTATTACTTAGTTTGTGCTGTTTGTGTTATTTTTTGTGTTATGCAGCCGGGAACAGGAAATACTTCTACAGCTGGAGGTTCTGCTGATGAATTAGTGAAAGCTATTGGGAACCTGTCTTCACTCATCGGGGTGTTGACGCAACAGCTTATCAGCTTTAGGAGGAAGCTTAATCCCTCCCCTACTACGTTTGGGCCACCGGGCGAAGAAACAACAGGTTTGTTGAACAAGTCTACAGGCAGCATACCCCCAGGTCAAAGGAGTCCATTGCAAAGTAGTCAGCGTACACAATATAAAGGTTTAGGGACTGGACAAGGTCAACGGAGCAAATCCAGCAACCGAGAGGACTCACAACAGGGTTTTAACATCACCAGCTGGTTGAATAAGGAAGGCAATTGTGAATTTGGTTTTCCACCTGAACACATCTTACAAGGTACTGTTGATCAAAAACTTAAAGTTTTGGAAAGAGATGTGTTTAGATTGAGAAAATTACAGGTGGAAAACCATTATTTAAGGAAATGTTTGAAACGGCAACAGATACCAAAGGGACTAAGGTGCTGGAAGTATCCGAATGGGCTGGTTAACGGCTCGGAGCTTCTCACAGATTTATTAGCCTTATTTAACTGTCATGGTTGTGAGTTGTTGGAACTTTTGTTAAAAGACAATGATAAAAAGTTTAATGTGTTAAAAGAAGCTGTTAATAGATTGGATGAACAAATCAAACAGGATTTGTTTTTTTCTTTTAAAGTAAACAAGTATAAAGCTATATTTGTAAATGTACTTAAAATATTGCTGCTATTAGGGATAAAAAAAGCAAAAAACTAGAAAGAGATAGAAAGCAGTATGAGCAAGGGCAGGCATACCCTATACCAAAGGGCAGTATAGGGTCCAATTCTGCAGAGATAGAATTCATAGATGAAGGGTCTGTACATGAGGGAGAAGTAAGGGACATAGTGGATGAATATCCAGAGGAAAGTAATAATTATGACAATGTCCCTTTAGGAACACCCCCCCCCCCCGCAGGAGGTCAGAAAGAATCAGAAATATCCAGCACAATTACAACAGCAATTGGTCTCACAACATGAATTCCTGGAATGACCATGGACGGAGTAGAGGAACTCATAGGAACATGAGGAGGGGGAGAGGCAAGAACAATGCTGGGAACTGGTAGGAATAGAGAATGAACAATTAGGACCGGATGACAATACAAATAATAGTATCATTTGTAATATACACCAGGACTTCAAAATTTATACTCTATCTAATACTCAGGTCACTGTTGAGTGGGCCAATCTGTTTGAAAAAGGGCTAAATGTTGTACCCTTAAACAATGCTAGAATTGATAGAACTTTACTTGACCTTATGGTGTATACTAAGAATCTCAATTTGAGTATGGTTCTAAATAGTGGTAAATGTAACCAAACTATTCCAGTATGTAAGAAAGCCAGTGTCTACAATCCCCCTTTATACCCCACCATACAATTATTTGAGATGATGTGTGTGAATGACTTCAGGGACATTTGTAAACATAAAAGGATCTCCAGGGGTGAAAGTAACTTGACCCAAGATGAAGAAAAATTACTTAGCAGCATCTTAGATAACAGGTCATTAATGATTATGAAACCTGATAAAGGGGGAGGGTTGGTGGTAATAAAACAGCAACGGTACGTGGATAGTATGTT
>NC_056746.1:1199837891-1199850391 GCF_019279795.1 Protopterus annectens | reverse complement strand
CATGGTAAAACATTTCTTCAAAGCCAACTTCATGCTTCTTAAGACAGAAGTGACGATCTTCATGAGACCCATGTAGATGGACAATACAGTTACGACTGCTGAATCCTACACAAATGCACTCTATAAGCACTTACATGAGTGCATAGATCATGCTATCCCAAACAGAACCAAGATGCTATCCTCCAAAAAAGGAAGCCAATCTGGTTGTCCCCTGCCTTAAACAAACTCTACAACAGATGGAAGACACTGTTGCAAAAGAGAGTAAAATCCCATGAGTGGAGGAGCTCTCTGGTCAACCTCAGTAAGAAGCTGAGATCCATTATAAGATCCTCCAAAGCTAGCTACAAAAAACAAAATCTCCACTGGTTCTAAGGACAATCACAAAGCATTCTATAGCTATGTCAAGTATCTCAATGGCAACACCCAGATCTGCTCTGAGTTACAGCACAACAGCATGAAAATTACAGAACCAACTGATATTGCAAACATCCTGGCAGATAGATTCAGTGCTAACTTTATCCCCCTCTCACCCCAAAAGGCATATATATATATATATATATATATATATATATATATATATATATATATATATATATATATATATATACACACACACAGGAAGAATGCAGAGTCCCTGTAATCACAGCTACATAGGTAAAAGCTGCACACTCTAAAGCCAAAAACACAGCATCCATGGGACCAGACAACATCCCAGGCTGCATTTTACATGAACTTCAGAATGGAAACTGTTAAAACTGGAAGCAAATGGAGCCGACAGTAGTAATAGAATAATCCAAACTGTTTTAATGTAAGCGCTTTCGGCTCGGACCTTTCCAAGCCTTCATCAGACAAAACAGTAAACTACATACAACAAGCATTTAAATATTAACATAAATTAAAACCTTAATTAGTATTTAAAGCAGAATGCACTGGCTCCCCACCTAAGCACCATGTTCAATCATAGCCTCACATCAAGCTTTGTGCCCACTGAATGGTGCACAGCAACAGTTATGCCACTCCACAAAGGAGGAGCCACCACTGATCCAGGGAACTATCGCACTATTAGCCTGATGACCCTTGTCTGCAAGGCCATGGAACATATCATCATGGAACTCATAAACAAAGACATTGGCAACCTCCAAACTCTGGACTCCACCCAGTTCGGGTTTGTGAAAAGCAGATCATGTCTCCTGAACCTGATCGACTTCTTTGAGGCAGTCACCAAAACCATAGACGAGGTGGTTCACACAGACAATCTTGACTTTGCCAAGGCTTTCGACACCATCCCCCATTCTGGAATTATAGCTAAGCTCACTAAACTAGGTATAAATCCCTGCATCACAAGATGGGTTGCCAACTGGCTCACTGACAGAACCCACACTGTAAATGTTGCAGACTCCAAATCTGACCTCAAACCAGTGACAAGTGGAGTACCACAGGGTTCCGTCCTGGGACTGCTCCTGTTTGGTATCTACTTCTCTGAAGTACAGGCTAACACAGAAGGCCTCTGGCTAACGAAGTTCATAGATGACTGCAAACTAGGTGCCATAGTCAAGTCCCCAAATGATGTGAACATCCTACAGAAGGGCCTCTCTGAGACAGATGCCTGGTGTCAGAGTCATGGCCTCAAGCTCAATGCCAAAAAGTGCAGTGTCATCCCCTTTGGTAAAAACTCTGTACCCATGAACATAGGCAGCGATCTACTTAACACCGAATGCGTGATAAGAGACCTTGGGACCCAGGTGGACAGTAGTCTCTCCTTTGATAGTCACATCGCCACAGTAGTCAGGAAGTCCTTCTACGTGGCACACCTCATCATAAAAGGGTTCTCATCCAGGAAAAAAGAGGTCATCGTTCCCCTCTACTCGACACTCATTAGACCCATTATAGAGTACAATGCTCCTTGTGGAATGTACCTCACAAGACATCTGCAGCAGCTGGAAAGGCCACAGAAGTACCTCACAAAGAGGATTACTGGACTCAAACAAATGCCCTACACTGACCATCTCAAAAAACTCCAGCTTTACTCCATAGCATATCACCTACTCCGAGGTGATCTCTGCCTAACATATAAAGCTGTGTCAAACCCAGAGCTGTTGGACATGCTACACCTAAAGAAATCCCAATCCCTCTGAGCTACATGCTCTAGGGACCTAAACCTTGTCACCACAATAAACAGGACATGCTGGAGAGATAGATTCCTATCCCAGAGACTTCCCATACTCTGGAACAGGCTATCCATCTATGTCAAGCAAAGTTCTTCATTAGCATTCTTCAAGAAAAATCTTGATGAGTGGATGGGAAATAGGAAATACACCCCGGGGATTACTTCTGCGTCTCTGCTTGACAGTGACATAGGAAAATAACTTTCTTGGGTGGCGTAAGCCAGGGAACCTTGTTGGCTAGGCTTACGTAGGCCCTTGGGCTGATAGCCTAGTACCTACCTATGAACCTATGAACCTATGACTCTGCAAAGACAATGGCCATGTTGTGATTGAAGGTAGATAAATCAGCTGAGATTCATTGAACTGGAGGTGATAGTTAGCAGATGGGAAGACATAAATGACATAGAAAAAAGTTAAAGGTGGTTTCCCTTAGACCATGAAGCAATGACACTGCTGGAAGAGGTTAATGGGGCAAAGGTATTTGGGCATATGTTCATACCCAAAAAAATAACTAGATGATAGAGGGAATGGGATGAAGCAATATAAGAGGATAAGAAGATGATTGAAAAAAGGACAGATAAGAAGCAATGACTTAATGGAGAGAATGTATCTGACACTTAAAGAGGAGAATCCATCTTGTACATCTGATGATATTTCTATAGGTTGCTTACTTTGTGAATCACATAAATTTAAAATGCAGAGACCCAGTGTTGGGAGCATTGCAATACTTGCTAGATGTTTATGTACAGAAAAATTTAGAGGATAAATAATGACTGAAAAAAAAAAAAAGAATGTGAGAGATGGAGAATATAGTAGCTGCAGAGATATGTGGTAGTCAGTATAAAGAAATGCATTTATTTATTTATTTTACATTTGTTGACCGGGAATGTCCAACTGAGCCAAAGGCTTTTTTCAGCAGAGGGCCGGGTGGAAAAGCTCCAGACATATAACATTCATAAAATCTAATGAAATTTAATTAAAACAATGTTGAATAAAGAGAGTAATCTTGGAAATTTCTTGGTTTACAATAACTATTACAGTTCAAATTTAGAGAAAATGAAGAAAAAAGAGGATACAAGAATTATTTAGATATGCAAATCTTATTTGCAATAATTAACAAGTTCTTTCAATAGCTGAAATTGTTTGAGTAAGGAAAAGAAGACTGGATTATTTGGGTGGATTGGTAACAAAGGTAATCACAAGATGGAGATATTTGTAATGTGGATGCAGATAGTAGGCTGAGGGCAGACAGAGCAGGATGTTTAAGGAGGGAAGTGAATAAAATAATAACTCTACTGGGAATTAAAGACAGAGAATGGTTAGAAAGGTGACAGAAGAGCCTGATATGAAAAACAAAGTGATGTGTAGGGTAAATGATGTTTGACTGGAAGAATAAAGAAGTTATAAATTGTGAAAGGATGTAAGGGATGTATATCATTTAGACTGTAGGGGGTTTGGGTACTATAGAGTGCAGGGTGTGGCAAGAGCATTTATGAAGAAAGTAGAAAATGATAAAAAAAAAAAAAAACTATCTAAGAGGTACATGCAAAAGCATATTTAAGGCTTAAGTGGCAAAAGGCAAAATTAAGGAGACTATGGAGGGCATACGAACTGGGCAAATGGAGGCGATATAACCTAAGTTAAAAGATGAGTGCAGCAGAAAGTGTTCATTGATGGGGGAAGATGACTGTGATACCCACACATGGAAAGTGTTCTATAGGTTCAGGTGGAGGGCAAATGAATGATGTGCAAAAATTACCAAAACCTCCATTCCAATGGGATGAATGATCACCTCTCTATTAAACCTGTTTTAAAACTCTTTGCCAACAATCCTAAGTTGAGTTGATATATGTGTATTTTACACACACATACATACATATTATATATATTTGCATATATATTCAGTAAGTTTCCATTTCGTTGGAGACACATTATGTCTATTTATATCTATTTATTTATATATTTACAAGATATATTTACAGGAAATGTTTATTATTATTCCATATACTTTAATTAAATTAGTACACTCTTTACATATATTTTTCATTATATATATACATTTTATACAATCAAGTAGGTTTTAATTGTATTTTATGTATATACTTAGTACAGAAGCACTTTCAATATAATAATATTATACATACATATATATTTTAACATATATTTATATATTTATATATATATATTTTTTATATATATATACATATTTTAACTATATTTGATTTAATTGTTCTTAACATTGTTTTTTAAAATATTTACACTTTGCACTTTGTATATATTTTTAAAATATTTGCACTTTGCACTTTGTATATTTTGTATAATTCAGCACAGTATGTTTGAAAGCAAGAGTCTACAAAAACCTTAAAAGTTTATTTGTTGCAACAATTAAGTGATTATTCAATTAACTAATTAATTATTGATGTATTTAAGGCATGTTACCACTTGTAACAATGGATTCTGATGAAGTCTTATTGTGATAGATGAAAGCGCGCTCAATCCCAGTTCTATTTGTATGTTCATGTTTGTTCATTAAATTTAATATTTTTATTTAAGACAACGAGTGGCTATTACGTTTGTGGATTACCATTTGGACTGTCTTTGGTGTTCGAGGATTTTTTGGAGGGCACCCTTAATGGTAAAGCCAGCGGAAGTGACTTTGTTTTATTTACATGATGTGTAAAAATGCTAATAACGCAAAACTTCAGTTTAGTTAAAGAGTTAAAGGTTCAAGAGCCAAGATACATGCTGGAAGTGTCCACATGGGGTGGGAGTATAGAATTATAGGCTTTAGAAGGAGGTTAGTGCCAAGATGAAGGTTCCAGATCAGAAGATGTTATTTCCCTCCTGCATCATCCAAATAGCTTCCTATCCAGTGCCACATATCCATTGATAAGTCTACCAATCACCTACTGTGCTTAACCCCCCAAACTAACTGTTTAGGGTTGCAGCCAATGCAAAACTTAAGAGCATCTGGGGAGGGGGTCTAGCCATTCACATTCACTGGAGCTTTCGTTTATGTCCTAGCCCTGTTACTTCTCCATTCCCTTTGGCCTCCTGTGGGATGTCCAAAGGGTGGCAATGCAATAGGACTATGAGGCATATGGGTTTCTATCACATGATCAAAAATATCAAAGGCGACAGTGTATTGAACAAACCTGATTGGTTGAAACATCGAAACATCAAGCGCGTAACATGGAAATTGCTATAGGGAATATTTCCCCTTTACTTCAATGTAGTGCGATCTCGGAGTAGGAATATTTAAGTAGTGGGGGTGTGGGAGGCACATGAGGCTTGCCCCCCTGCCTACACTCTTAGGTAAGTATACTATTTTTTTATTATATTGCCAAAATTTCAAACATCGCTCATATGGTGTCGACCATATGGTGTTCGATGTTTGAAACTTTTGAAAATATAATATAGACCCAAGGCATATCACCCCACCTCCACATGAGCTTATCCTTGTTCCCACAGTATCCCCTTCTCCCCTTTGGCACACATCTACTATTGTAATGCCACCAGCCTCTACTAGGGATCATCACAGGAGATGTCTATGCAACTATCCTCCCACCAGGGATGGTAACACTCATCCGTCCCTGCTGCTCCGTCAGATAGCACACATTGAACTGAAGTTGCCTGTGCTATAGTCTGGGCTTTATCCTTCTGTGCCCCAATGTGTTTAATTACAGTGTTTTTAGTCTAAGTGGAAATGTTATGTTTTACCAAAGAACCCTTAAAGAAGTCAGCACCTAGTTTATTTGTTTTATTTTATTGCACTATGGGAATGACCATATTGCTAAATATATATATACATTGCACATAAAAAGTTTAAAAACATGTTTTAAAGCATTTGAAACGTTATAATATGCATCCCAAACTGTTTTGTTATAATTGTACAATGGACTACTTTATAATACGAATTTAAATTTGATTTAATTTTTTTTTTTTGCCTTAAGAATAGAGTTGTTGTATTACTTAACTGTGTTATATTACATGATTTCACACAACCGGTGACCACTCTAAAGAATAACTAGCCATCTTCTGACTTTGGCCAATTACTGCTCATTGTCAACAGCTCATAAACTGTTTATGTAACACTCACTGCTTAAGCTTGTGTTTGTTTTCTTACTTATATGTGTATAAGGGCCTCCGGGCCTCCACTGAAAACGGGTTTCTGACCCAGTGGACTTTCCTGATCAACAAATGTTAACAAATGTCAATAAATAAATGTGTGTGCATGTGTGTGTGTGTGTGTATATATATATATATATATATATATATATATATATATATATATATATATATATATATATATATATTATATACACACATACGCACATGCATAAACATACACAAATATACAATGGTATTTCAACTGCACTAAAATTGTTTGAGTAATTTCCATACATAAGGTACTGTGAAGGTAAACATTTATAATGCATGTAACCTAAATGTCATTTCCTGACACCAAAACTTTCAACAGCATTTCTTCAAATCTCTTGCCTTTTAACCATTTTTCTTTGTATCAACACACATTCTGCTCAACATACAGATTCATAATATGCTGCTTCTGATGCTTGCTACAGCCCAAGATTAATTTGAATTCAAGCCGGACAACATTTGTTCAGTCAGACAGCTGTTTACTGAAGTGGTTTACATAATCGTATTTATATAAGTTCAGCAAGTTAGTGCATGCATATTTCAAATGTCATTACACAAACAAGATAGAGAGAAACACTTTTTGTCCTATCCCCTGATGCTGTACCAGCAGTCCTTGTTTAACTTCTGCATTTTTACATGAATATTAATTGTAGCACAGTACTGGTCTCCTGGAAATTTTCTGTCTGCACCAGACAAAGGCACTGAATCTTAAAATACATCAACTGTCATTTACTTCCCTGCTAGTTAGAACCTACCAGCTATGTCAATCTAAGTTTCTTTGCAGAACATTAAGATTTTTGGGCTTGCATTCACATGATTTGTGTGCCTGCTCATAAAATATTAAATTTAATTATAAAGTTAAAATAAAGCTTTAAACATACCATAGGAGAAAGAATTGCTACACATATGAGACACAAAAAACTATGCAGAGCAGTTAAGTCAAACTGCACATTGACAGGAAATGTCTGATGGAATGCAAAGGGCAGTAAAATTATTTGGAGAAATAGTGAAAGCTAATACAATCAAATACAGCTGCATATATATAACTTAAAATTGTAAACAGCTTGAATAATTCAGAACACTTGTTCTCAGCACACCAATTGGAAATTAAATGAAGGTATTCTTTAACGGTGTAAACGGGTTACACTATAAAATGGCTTTTACCTGCTGGTAGAAATTGCAATATCAGAAAAATTAAACTGATTTTATCCACAAAAGACTGAAAAAAAAGAATGTTTGCTATTTTTGGGAGGGGCAAAAAAATGTATGAACAAATGGATTTACTAATTTTATTGGTTTTGTCCTGAAATGTAACAGTTATCTAAACTGGTTTTAAAGGTTGCAGGAGAACTACCGAGCTTGATATGTAAAGTCAACCTGTTTCACAAAGGTATAATGCATTGAGTAAGGTACTTGTTAACATGATAGTATAGGTTTAGAACTGCTTTGACTGTGATGAGTTTACATCTGGTTTTATTGTGATGAAGGTGTTGCTAGAGTGAAGGATCATTCACAGCATGGGAACATAAGTGGGCATGACCCCCTCACGATTCGGTAGGACACTTTGTAGAGGAACATGATTTTAGTCTATCAAAGCAGCTAGGGGTACTAAGACCTGTGATCTTTTTGGTGATGAAACATTGAAGTATTTTGAATTGCTTTCAGTACTGTGTGAGGTATGTGCCAATAAGTACCATAACCCCTGCACCCTACCTGATTCCCTTACTGACCATCTACCTGTACACATCCAAATACACTCTATCCAAATACCCAAATCCCACATATACAGAGACTGACATAAATTATCCTCCTTTGATACTTAATCTTTTAACTCTAAACTGGCTTCCATTAACTGGTCCTTCCTTCACCACCCTCCCCTTAATGAAGTTGTCGAAAAATTCAACCAGGTTTTGCTCGACATCTTAGATTCACTTGCACTCCAAAGAAAAATTAGGATAAAAGCTACTTATGCACCTTGGCTATCAAAAGAAACTTGCTCCCTCATGCACAAAAGGGATAGTATCTGGAAAAACTGGCAGAAAACCAAATCTCCTACCCTATACAAAATTACAAGGAAGCCAGAAACCTTACTAAAAACACATTAACCAAGACAAGAAAAACTTCTATAAAACAGCACAAACTAATCACCTCTTCAAACCTAAAAAATTCTGGTCCACTATCAATAATATCCTTCACCCTGGTAACCCCACAGCCCCAAATCTCTTTCCTAATAACTCACTGCTAGAGACTGCTACCCTGCATAATAACTACTTCATAGACACTATCCATAACCTAATTTACTCAGACCATAACTTGAATCTCCCCAATCTTTCCACTACTCCTACTCATGATAACAATGTTCCTTTGTCTTTTACACCCATACCCACCTCATATATTAAATCTCTTCTTCACAAATTTAAACCATGCTCCACATCTGGTGATAAACTACTCTGAGTCTTTTTCAAGCTTGCTGCTGAATCCATAGCCTACCCTATCTCTATACTAATAAACAAATCTATTCAAGAAGGCCAAGTTCCAAACATCTGGAAATCTTTCTATACTATACCACTGCACAAAGGAGGTAACTCCAGAGACCCCTCTAACTTTAGACCAATAGCCATCCTATCACCAGTTTCTAAAACTTTTGAGAAGTGCATCCACTCTCAACTGCTCAGATACCTAATCCATGAAAGCCTCTTAACCCCTACCCAACACGGCTTCTGGCCAAACCACAGCTCCGCTACAGCCCTCTTGTCTTTTACTCATACAGTTGCTGAGGCCAGAGATAATAATCAACTAGGGTCCTGTCTCTTCCTTGACCTATTCAAAGCATTTGATACTGTGTCTTGCTGTAAACTACTAATAAAGCTAACTGATCTTAACCTCTCTCCTCCCACTTTGCAGTGGTTTTCCAGCTACCTTACTAATAGACTACAATCTGTCCAATAGCTTACCTCCTGCTCCCTCTTCTTGCTTGTACAGACAGAGGGCTCCTGGGCTCTATGCTGGGCCCTCTTCTTTTCAATATCTTTAGCAACCACCTCCACTCTGTCTGCAGTCACTCGACTCTTATCCAGTACGAGGATGACTCGACCCTCATCACCACCTCTGACAACATGTCACACCTCCTCTCACTTACCCAAAACACATTTATCTCTGTAGAAAAATGGCTTAATGAAAACCAACTTATCCTAAACCCTAAAAAACTAAACTCTTGCTCTTCTTACCAAGATCACTCTCACACCACAAATCCACCTTTTTCATCTCTTCTTTAAATCACACAGTTATCAGAGTAGATCCACATACAAAACTCCTGGGCACCATAACAGATGACCAACTAAAATTTGACCAGCATATTCATCAGTGTATAAAAGCGACACAACAAAAACTGGGTTTACTGTATTGGATCAAAAAAATTCCTTACACCAGAAGCCAAACTATCCCTCGCTGGGGCCTTCCTTATGCCATGACTTCTTTATGCCACTCTCATCCTCACAAACTTACAATCCACATTACTCTCCCAACTTGAACAAACATATAATAAAGTTGCCAGATTTGCAATTAACCTACCTCATAAATCTCACCATTGCATTGCATTAAAAAACTGCAGTGGACAGAATTCCCACACCAACTTCTCATCTCTCAGCTACAAATCGCACACTCCATCATACACAAACCTTCTGCATGACCCTTTCTCTCTTCCCTCATTTCCTTTTACACTCCCACTAGATCTCTTAGAAGCTCTGACCAACAACTCCTTGACATACATAAACCTTTCAAAAATGTTGGTAAACTACTTTACAAACACAATGTGTCTCTAGCCTGGAAGAAACTTCCTAAATCACTCAGAAACATCCCATATACAAATCAATTTAAAAAAAAAAACAACTAAAATGTTATCTCTTAAGCTCATGGCTCTGCCCTTGCCAGGAGCTCACACGAACCCTCCCATCTCTCCAACTGTTTCTCTCTTCCTTTACGTCACTTCACTTCCTCTCCATTAACATTATCGCCACCTTCCTTTGTTTCTTCTTTTCTTACAATCTTAAGTAGCTTTACTCAAGTAGCAGCATGACTACTATGTGTCCTCTGCAACTAATAATCACTGTAATTATGTATGTCGTTTATCTATTTTTATAGGTAACTAATAATCACTGTAATTATGTATGTAGTTTATCTATTTTTATAGTTACTGACACTCTTACACTACATTGTTGCCAATCTGCCTTCATATTTTGTATTTTACATGCCTATCTGTAAACAAATATTGTGCATAGTTCAATAGTTCAACTTGCCAGATTCTGTTTAGTTGTTCTCAGTCTATGTGTTTATGGTTACTGTATTATTTGTTCAACTTTTTGTGCATATTCCATGTCTTACTATTTATTTTTTACTATTTTTCTGATATGCTCTAATATTTTCTCTATGATTTATGTAAACGTGTATTGTAACTTCCTGAAGCCTTTCTCCTTGGGTCTCCACTGAAAATGGGCTTTCAGCTCAGTTGGACCAACCCAGTTAACAAATGTCAAATAAATAAATAAATAAAGGGGGGGGCATTGTTTTCAATGTTGAGGCTAACAAAGGATGAATACAGCAAGGGTGGAATTTCTTTAGAACTTGAGATACCACTAAAGATAGGTTTTGTAAGGTAGAAGGATTTTACAACAATAACAGACATGGTGGACAAAGGAGAATCTTCCAGCAATACAGGGACACAGGTATGTGGTCAAACCAATAATTAAGACAGCAAGCATTTGTTTGGTGTTGTCATTGCTGGAGAATTTAAATATTCGAATGGTATATATACATATAAAATCACCACCATCAATCCCTTTTCCTAATTTTCTACACAGGGGGTCAGGTTGTCATGTTAACTGTCACCATCTGTCTGTCAATTAACTCACACCTGACTGTTACAGGTCTTCTGTCACACAATCCATCCACCTCTTTGCTGGATGCCCTCATTTCCTCTTACCTTCTTCCTGTCTGTCCCAAATCTTCTTCAGCAGATTGTCTTTTGCTTTTCTGCACATGTGCCCAAACCACTGTAATCTGTTCTCTTTAATCTTTTCTGCAACTGGAGCTACTTTTGCTTCTGCTCTTATGCATTTCTTCATCTGTCCAACAGTCTGCATCCTACCACCCATCTCAGGAACTTAATTTCCATCATTCTAGCTTCCTCATCTACTCTGCCTTTACTGCCTAGGTTTCTGTACCATACAGTAGTACTGGTCGCACCATAGTTCTGTACATTTTTTCAGTTTCTTTGGCATTCTTCTGTCATAGACTACACTTGATACTATATGCCAGTTGGACCTAGACCCTATGGTTCTAGTGCTGACTTCTTCATTCAGACTTCGCTTCTCCTAAACCACCACTCCTAGATACTTGAAGTTATTAACATGTTACACTGTCTTACCTTCTATCTCAATTCTCAGCTTCTTCTGATTTCTCCAGTTTGCTGCCATTACTACTGTCATATCTGCACTTAGTTTCATCCCATGTGCCTTCAGTTTTGCATTCTATTCCCCTATCCTTTGCTGAAGTAATTGCTGAGAGTCTGCATTGTTATGACATGTTGTCTGCATACAGCAACTTTGTTGATCTGTTCCCTCTGACCTGTTTACTAATGTAATCCATCACCAGTATGAGCAGCAGTTGGATCACAGCTAAACTGTGTTGCAAAACCCACTCCCTGTGGGAACCCCCTCTGTTTGTACTTTAGTCACTGGATCTTTGTGCATAGCCTGCACTAATTCTACCAATGTTTCTGGTTCTTCGAACCACCTTGTCATATGCTTTCTCCAAGTTCAGGAATGCCCAATTGGACTTTATCCTCATCACTAGCATCTTCTCAACTATCTATCTCACTGCAAACATTGGGTTAGTGTGCTGCATCCTGGTCTGAATCCAAACTACTCATTTCCCATCTTACTCTCTACTACTCTGCATATCCGTTTATCAATCACCACCTCCAGAAATTTCATGCACTGTAACAGGAGTTTCATACCTCTGTACTGTCCACAGTTGTGGATGACCCCTTTGTTCTTGTGCACTGACATGGGTATGCTTATTCTCCAGTCATCTGGTATACACCTTTCTCTCCACACCCAGCATCTTTGTTATATCTGCTGTGACCTCACCTGAGCTTGCTGTTTTCCTAGACTTCATTTT
>NC_056746.1:1199762891-1199835391 GCF_019279795.1 Protopterus annectens | reverse complement strand
ATTGAGTGCAATGCCCCCTTTAGCATGTACCTAACCAGGCATTTGCAACAGGTGGAATGCACTCAAAGGTCCTTCACTAGGAGAATCCAGGGTACAAATACCCTGCCCTACACAGATCTCTTTAAGGTCCTGACTGTACTAATTCTCCTACAAGATACCAAGAAGTGATCTATGCCTAGCATATAAGGTGTCATTGGATGTATTTCCAATGGATCTCTTGCACATCCACAAGGCAAACAACACTAGAAACACTAGATCCTCATGGTATGGAATAATCTCCTTGTCTATGTGAAGCAGAGTTCATACCTGATCTCCCTTAAGGACAAATTCCATGCTCCACATGAATATACCTTTCCTGGTTGGAAAAGGTTTAGGCCTTATGAAGTCTTTGGTCAACATTTTGTACCTAGTATATAAAGAGACTTCAGCTTGTTCCTGAAGATAGTGTAAAGTAGACATTATTGTGCAGACAATGCCTGTTAATGTTAGAGCAGGAGTAGTTGTGTAGGTGTGGCTTTAGTATTTGGTTTTGGTGATACAATGCTTGATAACCATTTTCATTTTACTTTCTTGATGCAAACTAAATAAATAAATAAACAGATAGATAAATAAGTACATGTCCGGTGTGTACAATTTTTTTCATATTAATTTAATTTCTTACTGTGACATGTTAAATAAATATACTTGTAATATACTTGCACGTGCCTTATGTGTTTTGTATATTTTTTATAAACTTTATTTTAATATGCTTAATGCCGGGGTGCCTTCTGTGCAGAGTCTGCATGTCCTCACTGTGGTCGCATGGGTTTCCTCTGGGTGCTCCGCTTTCCTCCCACATTGCAAAGACATAAGACATGCAGTAGGTGGATTGGACACTCTAAATTGGCCCTAGGTGTGAGTGTGTGCATTTGTGTGCCTCCTGTGGAAGGTTGGGCGCCAGGCTTGTAACTCCACACTGTCAAAACTCCACTGCCAATCATGAGCGGACAGATGATCCACTGTGGTGACCCCTAACCGGGAAAAGCTGAAAAAAGAAGAATAAGATTTTAATATGTTTAATGTTCCTTATATGTATTTTTTCTGTATATACTTGGTGTACTAATTGCCCCTGTTAACCTTAAATATGTTTTCTTAGAAAAAGCAATTTCAAAGTAGGTTAGGTGAAGGGAGAAGAGTAGCCTGTGTTGCTATTTGAGTTTGTTTACTTAACTTTTTTTGTTGGCATAACAATTATCAGACTACATTTTTTGAATACACCCATGATGATGTAGCTTAATTAATCACATCTTCTGTAGTCTTATCCACACCCACAGTAATGCCACACCTTTGGAAATGCCCTCTGCATTCCACTTTGATCCACTGAAAAGGCTTCAAAATAAGTAAAATAAATGCACCATATTTATGTGGTAGTAACCTGGTGTATCAGGCACTAGATTTATGGCTGTTCATTATGCATTTGTTAAATATGTTTTCTCAATACCTTGTTCCCAGCTGTTTCCTACTATACACTTGCTTGCCTTATACTGTATAATGTGTGTGGACTCTAGGTACATTATATTGAATGTTGCTGTCATGGCAATGAATCAGACTAGAAAAACTATCTTTAGATAAAGAGATGCAATCTCTTTTAAATAAACTGATACATTTTATGTTTTGTTGGAGAAAGAGTGACACATAATATGACAGGATATAAAAGGCAATTGACACTTACAAGACTATTTACACATCACCAATACCACCTTCATTTTGGAACCTTCTCAAGAACAGCAAAGAAGATCAGTCCAAGAATAAATTTATGGGTACTCAGCCAACCATCCAGGTGTAGTATGAAATTACCAACATTTTCTAATAAGTATTTATATTTTAATAGTTGGCACCCATTACAACAGGAAAAGCTGTAATTAAAGGCCAGCTAGTATAGTTGGCAAGAATGGTGTTTGAATTTGAACTGTTATAAAAGAATGTGATGTGCTGGGGGATATGTTTAAAAGGAGAGGTTACCCTAACAAATTTATTATGGAAATTATGGAAGAAATACTTAATTAAAGAAATATTTTTTTTTATTAATCAATGAAATTGGGAATTACACAGGTAGAGAACAATCCCCAGTAAAGAAATTGGATAGTGATAGATTGTGTATAATGAAGTATACATTGGATAGCAGTGCAGTTGTCAGCTGTATAAACAAAAATTGGACACTGTTAATGGAAGGGGACGTAAGGAAAAAAGTGGAGGAAAAAGCAAATAATGTTTATAAAAAAAAAGGGAAAAAAACTTAAAGATTATTTGGAAAAGGGTGAATTCAAAATGTTTAAGACTATTTATAATAATGGGATGTTAAAATGCAGTTGTTACCCCCAGTGTTCATTTGTGGTAAAGTCTGATGAGTTTAATATAAGAGGACAATCACATCACCAAAGTGGTCAGGAAATCCTTCTACATGACACACCTCATCACAAAAGGTTTCTCATGCAGTAAAAAAAAGAGGTCATTGTTCCCCTCTACTCATCACTCATTAGACCCATTACAGAGTACAATGCCCCTTTTGGTATGTACCTCACAAGACATCTACAACAACTGGAAAGGCCGCATAAATACCTCACAAAGAGGATTACTGGCCTCAAACAGATGCCTTACGCAGACCGTCTCAAAAAACTCCAGCTTTACTCCATCGCATATCGCCTACTCAGAGGCGATCTCTGCCTAACATACAAAGCTATGTCAAACCCAGAGCTGTTGGACATGCTCCACTTAAAAAAATCCCAATCCCTCCGAGCTACACTCTCTAGGGACCCAAACTTTGTCACCACAATAAACAGAACATGCTGGAGGGATAGATTCCTGTCCCAGACACTTCCCAGACTCTGGAACAGACTACCTATCTATGTCAAACAGAGCTTCTCATTAGCACTCTTCAAGAAAAATCTTGATGATTGGATGGGTAATAGGAAATTCACCCCGGGGATCACTTCTGTGGTTTTGCTTGACAGGGGCACAGGAAAATAATTTTCTTGGGTGGCGAAAGCCAGGATACATTTTTGGCTAGGCTTATATAGGCCCTAGGGCCAATAGCCTAGTACCTACCTATGAACCTATGAACCTAAATGTATAAGATAAGAGGGCATTTTAATTGTGACTTCAAAAATATAGTATATTTGGCTAATTTTAAATTTTGTCAGGCATTCTATATAGGTAAAACCTCTAGAAGGCCATGAGACATGAGTCAAGGACAATGAGTCACATAGGTTTGAATTTAGGGTAACAGAGCAAGTCAAATGTGACACAAGGGATTTTGTGGTTCGTGAACATGTGAATAAATGTGAGTTACAATGGCAAATTAGATTAAATGCTATGGGTTTTCCAGGAATTAATGATAGTTGTTCGATTAATTCCATGTTGAAATTACAAGTTTGGAAGGTTAATATTTCTTCATCTTTACTACATATTTTATATATGCACATATTTATTACGGCATATTTAAAGTGTTATTCAAAGTGTTTAAAATGTTTCAATGTGTTTTAATTTTATTAACTCGCAAATATTGGCTGGGTTGGTCATGTGATGGACTTAACTGGATATTTTAGGTGTTGCTTTATGTAGTTAATTAGTTTTGATGAAGTTCCAAAGAGAATATCTGGAATGAAAGCTCCTAATTTGATGTATTTGATGTGTAACTTTTATATAGTAGATTAAAGTTTGTTGTTATAATATATCCTTGTGCCTGGACATCTGTTCATGAGGTCAGCCTTTCAGGTGTGGATTTATTAGTTCATGTTCTCCTGGTTTCTGTGGTTCTGAGTTTATGGATATGTCTGTGCCTATGAACAGTGGAACAGCAGATGTCGGCACCTCTAATCAAGAGTATTCAGGAGCAATTAGTGACAACTTTACTGTTGCATCAAGTCATCAGTTTTTAGTGAGTAGTTTCAATAATGTTATACAACAGTTACAACAGTCTCAAAGAATGGGTTTGGTTATAGATGATTTGCTGAGGTTACCATTAACAGTCTACTCCTGCTATCAACAGTGGCATACCCATATCTAAAATTGAATTGAGAACATGGAAAACTAAGCAGTTTGCATTTCAGAACAACAGGGTAGTCGTGAACAATGTAGCAGGCTCCAGTGGTACAGTACAGAACCAGCTGGCAATGTTTGAAAAAAACTTGTTGGCTTTCAGAAAACTGCAATTGGCTAACAGTTACTTACTGAAGGATTTGGAACTTAATCAAATACCCAAAGGGCACAAATTTTGGAAATATCCAACAGGGTCCAGGTTGGATCTGAATTTCATAGTGACTTGATTAATTTATTTGATAAGTTGGGTTCTGAATTGATGAGGCTTATTATTAAATATAATAACAATCAAACTGATCAACTTTCTTAAGAGACTGACAGGTTAAATAAATCCATTAAGAAGGACTAATTATTTGTACAGTCTGAATCTAATTATCATCATGTTTTCAGAAAGGTTGCTAACATTTGTGGGACTATTTTGAAAATGAAACAACATAAACATCAAGGGATTTGGATAGTTATATGAAGGGTGCACTGTACCCAAAGCCTGCCAGTAACCAGGGTAACAGAGAGATGGACAGGATGAACCAACCAATCCACAATAAACAGGAAATTACATCAACAGGAAATATGAATGAGCTTCGGCACTGGGCAGCCCCTTTAGTACAGAATTACAGAGGTTAGAGAAACTGTTCAACAAACAGTAGAGGAATTATTCGATTCAACAGGGCAGCAAGGAAATATATCACAGGCAAGGAGCCAAACTGAAACAGAAATATTGCAATTTGTTCAACAGCAGGAAATAGTGACTGAAAGTATTACAGAAGATGATAGCAAGACAGTTAGGTTTGTCAAAAATGATTTGAATGATTTTATTGTTTTTAATTTTTCCAATAAGGATGTGATGTGAAACATGCTAACATGTTACCTAAAGGTTTAATCTTTGTTCCTTCAATGAGGATGTGAATTTGGTGGATTCCCTAATTGATTTAAAACTGTTTATACAAAAAATGAAACTTGGAATTATGGTTCCCTGAAAATTAAACATGGAATGAGTTTGCTGGTAATAAGTTGACTAGATTTAGTTGTTTTACCCCCTCCCTCAATCACAATTTACATATGTTTGAGAAAATGTGTGAACTGGATATCCAGAATATTTTAAGTCAACTTGTTACCAATACATTTCATATGTCAAAAAAGGAATTTGATTTGTTACAGGACCTTAGTGATGATAGGTCCATTAGGGTAATGAAACTGGATAAAGGGGAAGGGTAGTACTGATGAATAGTGAGGATTATAACAACAAAATGAACACACTTTTACTGAGTGATTCTTATATCCATTTATCTAAAAATGAGATTAATGTTGCCTTTGCTAAAATAGATTTTTTATTATTGGACATGCTTATACAAGGTCTAATAACTAAAAATGAATTGGATTGTATGAATAATGATAAACCTGTAATAGCAAGTATATTTGAATTCTTAAGACACAGAAATGTTTATTCAATCCACTGTTCAGGACAGTAGTAGATGGCTCTAGGTCAAAAACATATTTTATTGCTAAGTTTATTGACAATGCATTGAAACAGTGTGTTAACAAGTTTTCTTGTATTTATAGAGATCTGTGGCATTTTGGGTCTATATTAGAAGACCGAAGATGCATTCTTTGAAATGCATCTTGGTCAAACATAAAAAGCTGAAAACTGAAAATGTTGAAATGGCCGTTAAGCAAATTCTTTCCCTGGGAAAGAATTCGCTTGGCCACTTCAGTACTTGGCCAATTTCGGCACAGTAGTGCAGTCTCAGAGTTGGTATATGTAAGTGGGGAGGTGTGGGTGGTAAAGCCCCCCACCCCACTTAATGTAATGTTTGAAATTGTTTTTTATTTTTTTTTTTTGTTGGAATAGAGATTTTTTTTTTCCCTTAGAAAAAAATCGCTGTTCTGACACTTCGACATTGTAAGCTTTCGCTTACATAGGGTCAATTAATCACCGTTCATTTTTTTAAGCGTTCAGTGATCTAATACAGACCCAGCATTTTTTAAGCCAAATGAAAGATCAGGTGTTTCAGAAGAAGGCCATATTTGTTACAATAGATGTTAAAAAATTTATATACAGCAACCCCATCAAAATGGGCTTGAATGGTTTGAAGAATTTTTATTTGAGCAAGGAACAATGTCGGGGATAAAGTTAATATGGTTGTTTCCCTCGTGGAGGTTGTTTTGAAAAAACAATTTTATCTTTTTTGAAGGTCAGTATTTCAAACAGTTAAATGGAGTGGCAATGGGGGCTGGGTGCACTCCCAGTTTTGCCAATATTGTCATGTCCTTTTGGGAAAAGTCTTAGGTTTTTAACAGTAGGTTTAATAAATCTTGGATGATGTAAATTTGATGTTTGGATGATATTTTTGTCCTGTGGGTTGACACAAATGAGAGGCTGGTAGAATTTATAGAATATATAAACAATACAGTCAAATTTTTGGAATTCACCCATATTAATAAGGATGAGTGTATTAATTATTTAGATGTTGAAATCAGAAAGAATTTGGGTAAACACTGTTATAGTTCAAACATATAAAGGAAACCATAATTTTCTAATATGTATTTATATTTTAATAGTTGGCACATGTTACATCAGAACAAAGCTGTGGTTAAAGGCCATAGGTTCATAGGTTCATAGGTTCATACTAGGCTATCTGCCCTAGGGCATTTATAAGCCTAGCCAGAGTGTGTTTGGCTTTCACCACCCATTTTAAATGAATTTTGCTATGCTCTTTTTCGAGGTTAGTATACTGTGCCTCTGTCTAACAGTGACACAGAAGTGATACCTGGGGTAAACCTACTATCTCCCATCCACTCATCAAGATTCCTCTTGAAGAGAGTCAATGAGGGACTCTGCCTAACCTGGACTGGGATTTTATTCCAGAGTGAAGGGAGCCTCTGGGTTATGAATCTGTCCCTCCAGCATGTCCTATTTATTTCAGTGCTGAGGTTCAAGTCTCTCGAGCACATAGCTCAATGGGATTTGGATTTTCTGAGGTGCAGCATGTCCATTAATTCCGGGTTGGACATGGCTTTATATGTCAGGCACAGATCACCTCTGAGTAGGCGGTATGCCACTGAGTAGAGCTGGAGTTTCTTTAACCGGGCAGCATATGGCATCTGTTTGAGCCCTTTGATCCTCTTGGTGAGGTACTTTTGGGGGTCTTTCCAGTTGCTGCAGATGTCTGGTAAGGTACATCCCAAAAGGGGCATTGTACTCAATTATGGGCCTGATGAGGGATGAGTAAAGAGGCACGATGACCTCCCCTGATCTAGATGTGAATCCCTTCATGATTAGGTGGGCTATATAAAATGTTTTTCTAACCACTTTGACCACGTGGTTGTCAAATGAGAGATTGCTATCAACTTGGATCCCCAGGTCCCTAATTACTTCTTCCGTACTTAATGGATTACCACCTATGTGGTAATTTGTGGGCATTTTGTTTTTGCCAAAGGGGATGACTATACACTTTTTGGTGTTTAGCTTGAGGCCATGGCTCTGGCACCAGTTGCCTGTTTCTATGAGGCCCTTTTGTAGGATGCTTGTGTCGGCTGGAGAGTCTATTATGGCGCCCAGTTTGCAGTCATCTGTGAACTTGGTCAGCCACAGTCCTTCCGTGTTAGCCTGTACCTCCGAGAAATATATACCGAACAAGAGAGGTCCCAGGACTAAGCCTTGTGGGATGCCACTTGTAACTGGTTTGGAGTCTGACATGGCTCCAGCAATTCTAACCATGTGGGTTCTGTCCTTGAGCCAGTTTGCAACCCATCTAGTGACATAGGGGTTTATATTTAAGCTGGTGAGCTTATCTATAATGCCCGAGTGGGGTATTGTATTGAAGGCTTTTGCAAGGTCCAGGTAGGCTGTGTGGACCACCTTCCCCTCGTCAATGGCCTTGGTGACTGTTTCAAAGAAATCGGCCAGGTTTAAGAGGCAGGATCTGCCCTTAACAAAGCCAAACTGGGTAGGATCCAGTGTCTGTAGGTCCCCAATATCTTTATTTATGAGGTCCATGATGATCCTTTCCATAGCTTTGCAGACCAAGCTAGTCAAGCTTATGGGGCAATAGTTTCCAGGATTCATTGAGGCACCACCTTTGTATTTCTAGACCCGGTCTTTGTATTGGAGTGTTTTTTACAGTGCTTATTAAAGCATTTTTTCCTTTGAGCATCGATTTATTTGTGCTTGGTGGATACTTGATTCTACTTTTCTCAGTTTATTTGGCTGTTTGGCTCACTATTTTTTATTACCTTTGTAGAGAGGGACCACTGTTGCTGTACACCACTCTTTGGGTACATATCCAGTAGTAAGGCTGAGATTGAACAGTAGTTTTATGTTTGGATTTAGTTCTTCTTGGAGTTCATGTAGGATGGAGCCCGGGACACCGTCTGGTCCCACTGATGCTGTATTTTTTGATTTGGAGAGGACGGATCTTACCTGAGCATCTGAGATGTCAGGGGGGCTGCACTCTGCTAGGATAGATATTTGCCCTTTTGGTGGGGAAGGGGGGGAGACGTTTGCGTGGAACCTGTCAGCTAGGATGTTGGCAATGTCTGTGGGTTTGGTGTATTTTTTGTCATTTTGGACTAATTCTGAGCATATCTGGGAATTCCCACCCAGGTTCCTAACATAACTAAAGAAAGCCTTGTGATTATCCTTAGTGTTCTGTGCAATTTTTCTCTCGATGCTGGCCTTAGACGATTTTATGAGTACCCATAGTTTTTTGCTAATACTGATCAGAGATGCCTTCCTTTTTGGGATTTTGCTCTATCATGTAGTAGCTTCCTCCTTCTATTGTATAGTTTGTTTATGGCTGGGGTCCACCAGACAGGGCGCCTAACTTTGGAGGATTGGGTCTTGGTTTTATATGGGATTGCATGATCCATGCATTCCTGAAGGTGTTCATAGAATGTGTTTATAAAGGATTCTGCGGTGTGGGCCGTATTTTCCACAGGCCCGGGGGGTTTGAAGGATTCCACCTCAGTTTTGAGGAGTGTGAAATTTTCTTTAGAGAAGTTTTTCACTGTGGTTTTCTGGGCAGGGGCTGGGGTCGGGATGTGAATATCTAGTGAGATTAGTTTATGGTCTGATCTTACCAGTGAGGGATACACTTCTGGTCTGGAGCATAGAGTCCCCATGTTGGTGATGATCAGGTCCAGTATGTTTTCCCCTCTTGTGGGAGTGGCAACAAGTTGTTCCATAGCATTTGAGTTTATAAATTCTAGGAACCTTTGGGCTAGGGTGTTGGATCTAGAGTAATGCTCCCAGTCTATGTTAGGGTAATTGAAGTCGCCCAATATAACGGTGTTTGGAGAGACCTTCATATTTTCCAGTGTTCTCAGGAAGGCCGAGTGGGGTTCCTGGGTTTGGGAGGGTGGTCTGTAGCAGGCTATAAACTGGAAGGCAGTTTTACCCACTGTTAGTTGCACATGGATAGTCTCTGGTGCTTCGTGCTGTGCCACCAACCTGGAGGTGTGGGTATCTTTGACGAATATTGATACTCCCCCTCCTTTTGTGGTTCAGTCCAAGTTTTGGGGCCGAAAAACATGGTATGAGGTATAACCTGGTAGTGCTGAGGTGCTCTCGGGATCCTTGAACCAGTTTTCTGTTACTGCACAGATATCGATGTTCTCCATACTAAGGAGAGTTTCGAGTGCGTGCATCTTGAGGTTTAGACTTCTGGCATTGAGTAGCATTACTCTTAGTTTCTTATCCCTTGTGATACCTATGGAGGTGGGTTTGTCTTTTGAGCCTTGCCTAAAAAAGGCACTATAGGGGTGGCAAGAGCCTTTGCCAATATCTGAAAGCCCAGGGGTGACAGGTGCAAACCGTCCCTAGCGAAGCATCATGGCTTGTCGAGCATGTCATCTCAGGCAGACAGGCATTGGATCTCCTTTGAATGACACCAGTACTTAAGCCAATTGTTGAAATTGATCATCTTGTCTTCATATTGTGGCATCATTCTTGGTGAGGGTAAGATGCTACTCAAGGTCAGGGTCATACTGGCCTGAGCTACATGCTCAGAGAGCTCCTCTATGTCTCTTTTCATGTAGTCCAGGGAGGTACGTCTCAGGTCATTCACACCAGCATGGACAATGACTGAGTCATATTTGTACTTACCTTGGAGTGACCTAAGTGCTTGTGTTATGTGACGGATCCTAGTGCCTGACAGGCAGCTCACCGTGACCTTCTCCTTGTTCAGCCTGGTGAACGGGACGTCAGTGTGCCTGACGATAGAGTCACCTATTACAAGTGTATCAGGTGTGTTGTTTAGCCTTAAGGGCTGTGACTGTTCAGCACACTGGCTTTGTGAGCTATGTGTTGCACGTGTTTTGTTTTGGGGTAGCGGTTGCTTGTGTGTCTGCTTTGGAGGTCTCTGCTGCTTAGGCAGATTTTTATTTAGAGCCTCCGAGTATGTTTTTGTGTGTTTATGTGTTTGGTTTGCTGTCATGGTAGGTCTATGTGAGACTGGAATTGTAGTGAGTGTGGTTTCCTTCTCCTCCTGACTGGTTATGCCAGTACTGAGTTGAGAGAGCTTAGCCTCCAGTTTGGCTATATGGTTGCATCTCTCACATGTGTTGGAATTTGTTGGGAGGAGGAGAGGGTTGTCTGTGTACATGAGGCAGTTGTAACATTGCCTCAAGATTCCCAGATTCACCAGCTGGACCGGAGAGGAGATTGACAACTGACCTTTGGACATGCTAGAATAGTATTGGGAATTCCTTTATAATTGAAAAAAGGGCCAATGGGAAACAAAGTACTCAAGGGTAGTTTGTGAGGGTGTAGTGCTTTTAATTTTTTAGTGCTGACTTATATAATTGCTTTAGTGAGCAAGTGCCAGACTTTAGAGTGGGAATAGGGTGTTTATTATGAGAACTGGATCAGTTCTAAGGGAAAAAGTGAAGAGCAGACTTTTTGGAGCTGTGAATGGTTTAACCCCAATTAAGCAACACTTCCCGATGCTGCGCTATGCGCAAAATCGTGCAAAGCCGCTCTAAAGCGGGTTTTATACAGGGGGACTTGAAAGAGCTAAAAATTGGCCCAAAACGGCCAATACACTACCAGATTCTTGTGCTGGGAACACTACTCCAGGGATAGATAGGCTGCTCCAAGCTCCCCACTGCCACTGGTGAACAAAGAAACCTCCCGTTATCCAAGAAAGGAAATGGGCAATACAGGAACTTTTCAAAAGTCCAGAATACAGCAAAGCCGGTATTTGGACTACTCTAGGTCAAGAAAGACAGGAAACAAGGATATATTTTTTTTTGCAACAAACAGCAGGAAAATGCAATAAATATGTAACACAGGCTAGCGCACTTGAGTGTGTAGCCTCAACAGGTAAAAGCAACAAACAGGACAAACTTTAAAAGTGCAGGTGCAAAAACAACTTTAAACAGTTTAAAACAGTTCAAGAAGCAGAGATGCTTGCAGTTTAGCTAGATCGGACAGTCGCCCATGTAGTAGCAGGAAAACAAATACTTTTATCAGGTTAGCAGTCACTCTTTTAGCCTCTCTGCTGCTAGCACCACTCTGCAAGACCACAAGGAGCTTGGCTGAGTAGTAACAAGCACAAAAACCGCGCTAAAGTGGGTTTTATACAGGGGGACTTGAAGAAGCTAAAATTGGCCCAAAACGGCTGATAGACTACCAGATTCTTGTGCTGGGAACACTCCTCCAGGGATAAATAGGCTGCTCCAAGCTCCCCACTGCCACTGGTGAACAAAGAAGCCTTCCTTTATCCAAGAAAGGAAATGGGCAACATAGGAACTTTTCAAAAGTCCAGAATACAGCAAAGCCTGTATTTGGACTACTCTAGGTCAGGAAAGATGGGAAACAAGGATAATTTTTTTTTTCTTTTTTGCAACAAACAGCAGAAAAATGCAATAAATATGTAACACAGGCTAGTGCACTTGAGTGTGTAGCCTCAACAGATAAATGCAACAAACAGGACAAACTTTAAATTACAAGCGCAAAAGCATGCTAAAGCTGGCTTTAAACCAGGGGCTTAGAAAGAGATAGGAAATGGCCCAAAACGGCCATCTAGTATGGTTGGAAAGAATGGTGGTTGAATTTCAACTATTTATAAAAGAATGTGACATGCTGGTGGATATGTTTAAAAGGAGAGGTTACCCTAACAATTTTATCATAGAAATTAGGGAAGAAGTAGTTAACAAAAGAAAGAATCCTTTTTTTTTTTTTTTGGTCCATTAATCAAAGACAATGGGAATTACACAGGTAGAGAACAATCCCCATTAAAGAAACTGGATATTAAGAGAATGTGTATAATGAAGTACACATTGGATAGCAGTGCAATTGTCAGCAGTATAAACAAAAATTGGACACTATTAATGATGGAAAGAGATGTAAGGTGAAAAGTGGGGAAAAACTAATATTTTGCTCTGATTATCACTCATCTCTGCATTTAATTTTGATTAGAAGCTCTTTATTTAAGGTTTGAGCACTTCTGTTTTGTATCTTATTCTAGTATTGCATTTGTTTTGTTTTATTTATTTTTTGGTCTTTTGGAGTTTTAAGAGTTCTTGGCTAGGATCAGTTAAAAAAAGTTACCAAGAATTCCTTTGCAAAGAATTCCTTTGCAAACTATGAATAACATCAGTTAATTAGTGGGAGGAGCTGAGAGCAGCATTGCTCTTTTATTTAGAAATATCTATAGTTATCTGAAGTGTTTGTGTGGTCTGCATTGCACTGAGTATAACTCATCTGTGCATTTAATTTTGATTTGAAGCTCTTTATTTAAGGCTTGATCACTTCTATTTTGTATCTTATTTTACTATTGCATTTATTTTGTTTTAAGCTTTCTGTTCTGTTGGAATTTTAAGAGTTTCTCACCCACCCACCCAGTCCTTGTAGTGTTCTTAAATTTGGTTGCTTTTGAGTTGTCCTCCCCTACTATAAATCTCATTTTGGACACTTCTCCCAGTCCCATCTCATCAGCGTATTCTACTGAGTAGGGAGAGATCATTTGGGAAGGCCCACCCCCTTAGTTTATATACCTTAAATTATCATATTTCATTCCTTCCCACTTAAAAATGCACTTTATTCATCTACTTTTACTGTATTTATCGTTCTTCCTACTTTATTACTTTATTTTGCTTTTGCTGCCTGTTCTTAAAATCACTCAATTGCATTTATTCTGCTGTATTTATTACTGCTTTTTAGTAGCCTGATTAAATTTTAACTGTTATTCTAAGCCTTTTGGTTTAAGCACTTGGACTTCAGACCAGTTGTTTTATATTAAGATGGTTTGTGGTCTGCACTCTTGTGGCAGGACAGGTAGATTACATCCTTCTAAGTTGGGAGCTGCTGATTGAAGGCTTAGTGTCTGTTATTCTAAAAGTGTCTTAGTTCTGATTTAAGCACTTGGGATTCAGCCAATTATTTTACATTAAGAAGGTTTGTGGTCTGTACTCTTGTGGGAGGAGAGGGTAGATTCTGCCCTACTGAGCTTGGAATTTCTGGTTAAAGGCTTATTATGTCTGCTTATTTTAACTGTTTCTTTCTGAAATTGGTGCTCCTTGTTTTCTGTAGCATAGACTAGATTCAGACCTGCTTTGTTTTGGAGAAGGTTCCCCTGCAACCTAGTGGCAGGAGTGTGCAGGTAGAACTTGTCTGATTGAAGACTGCTAGAACAGGGCTCAATTTGAGCTTTTTTACTGGTTAATTGATTAATTTGTTTAAATCAGTTTGTTCGTTTGCTACTGTTATAGTAAAAAGAATTGCAGTTTATTCATCTGCTTTTACTGTATTTGTCTTTCTTCCTACTTTATTACTTTATTTTGCTTTTGCTGCCTGTTTTTAAAAGTACTCAATTGCATTTATTCTGCTGCATTTATTATTGCTTGTTAGTAGTCTGATTAAATTTTAACTGTTATTCTAAGTCTTTTGGTGTAAGCACTTGGGCTTCAGACCAGTTGTTTTATATTAAGACGGTTTGTGGTCTGCATTCTTGTGGCAGGACAAGTACCTTACATCCTTCTAAGTTGGGAGTTGCTGATTGAAGGCTTAGTGTCTGTTATTCTAAAAGTGTCTTAGTTCTGGTTTAAGCACTTGGAATTCAGGCCAGTTATTTTATATTAAGAAGGTTTGTGGTCTGCACTCTTGTGGGAGGAGAGGGTAGCTTCTGCCCTTCTGACCTGGGAATTTCAGGTTAAAGGTTTATTGTGCCTGCTTATTTGAACTGTTTCTTTCTGAAACTGGTGCACCTTGTTTGCTGTGCAATAGACTAGATTAAGACCTGCTGAATCTAGCTTTGTTTGTATAACTTGAGCACTAATCCAAGTCATCTTTTTTTTGAAGAAGGTTCCCCTGCACCCTAGTGGCAGGAGTGTGCAGCTAGTACTTGTCTGATTGAAGACCGCTATAACAGGGCTCAGTTTTAGATTTTTTTTTTGTGAATTGATTCCTTTGTTTAAATCAGTTTGTTCATTTGCTACTGTTATAGTTAAAAAACAAGTTCTAGCTTGTTTCCCCGCCATTCCTGTTACTAGAGTAGTCCAGATACAGATTTGCTGTATTCAGGAGTGTATTGTAGTTTCTGAGTTCCCCAGACATTTCTGTGTTAGAGGGAAGCCTCTCAGCTTATCAGTGGGAGTGATAAGCACTAGGTAGCCTATCTACCACATAGGAGTAGTTTCTAGCTCCCTTTCAACTTTCTGCTTTAAAAGCCTGTGTTTGCACAGGTGTGTGCACTGTGCAGCGCCATTAAGCTAGGATCAACTATTACAGGTGCCAGAAAGTCTGCTTATCAAATTGTCCCCTAGATCTTGCTAGTTATCTTCTCTCTTGCATTTAACTAGCTTATTTACCTAGCACTTCATCTGGCTTCTAGTAGCAATTATTGTAGCACACATAAGTGCTGACAGCACTAAACAGCCTATAAGGAAACAGCTCGAGTACTTATTAATAATGACCATCCCTCCTTTCATATCTAAAGGTCAGTTCCCTGTGTTTTCTCCTATTAATATGGTGAACTTGGGCATTTTTAGGCAGTGTAGTAACTGTCTCATGTACACAGGCAACCCTCTCCTCTTACCTCCCAACACTCAGACTTCTGAGAGATGCACTTATATATCCAAACTGGAAGACATCCACTCTCCAGCCAAGTCCAGAATAGCTGGTCAAGAGGAGAAGGTAAACACCTGCACCACACAACATGGAACACATAGCCCTTCAGAACACCCACCATCACAGCTCCCACATAAAAACACAAACCACACACCCACCTTCACAGAGGGTCTCAATAGAAATCTACCCAAACAGCACAGACCTCCAAATTAGAAATACACTCGACCACCACAACACAGCACAAATCACAAGACACATAGCTCACCTACACATTGTGCCCTTCAACCTAAGCCCCTAAGGCAAAACAGTTTGCCCAATGTACTAATTGTAGGTGACTCGATAGTGAGACACACTGATGTCCCACTCACTAGGTTGAATAAGGAGAAGGTAACAGTCAGCTGTCTGTCGGGTGCCAGGATCCAACACATGACACATGCACTCAGATCACTCCACAACAAGTACAGGTATGACTCTGTCATTCTCCATGTGGGTATGAATGACCTGAGATGCACCTCCCTGGACTACATGAAAAGAGACATGGAAGAGCTCTCAGATTATGTGGCCCAGGCAAGTATGACCCTAGCCCTGAACAGCATCCTACTTCTAGTTTCTGGTGTAATTCTAAGGGGATCCGATATCTGTCTGCTTGGAATGACATGACTGACAGACCTCGATGCTTTACCAGAAATGGCCTGCATCTGTCACCCCTAGGTTTTTGGATACTGTCTAAGGCTCTTGATACCCTATAGTACCTTTTTAGGCAGTGTTCCAAAGACCAAATTACCACCATAACAGCTATAAATAAATGTAATCTGGGGGTCATGCTGCTCAACAATAAAAGTCTAAATCTCAAGATGCACTCAATTAAAGCACTCCTCAAAATGGAGAACATCTACATTTGTGCTGTAATGGAGACCTGGTTTAAAGCAGCAGAAAGCACCCCTGTGCTATCAGGCTATAACTCATTCCACACCTTTTGGCCCCAGAAAATGAATCTAAGCTCCAAAGGTGGTGGTGTCTCCATATTCATAAAGGATATGCACACCTCCAAACTAGTAGCCTACATAACGCATTGGAGATACTTCAGGTACGCAGTGGTGCAGCAGTTAGCATTGCCGCTTCACAGCAAGAGGTTCTCCGTTTCGATCTTCAGCTGTGGTGCCTTCTGTGCAGAGTCTGCATGTCCTCCCTGTGGTCATGTGGGTTTCCTCCAGGTGCTCTGGTTTCCTCCCACATCCCAAAGACATGCTCCTCCCACATCCCAAAGACATGCTTAGGTGGATTGGACACTCTTAATTGGCCCTAGGCATGAGTGCGTGCATGTGTATGCCTTCTGTGGAAGGTTGGGCGCCGGGCTGGCAACTTGACACCGTAAAACTCCACTGCCAATCATGAGTGGACAGGTGATCTGCTGTGGCGACCCCTAACCAGGAAAAGCCAAAAGAAGAAGCAGAAGATACTTCAGGTACAACTAACAGTGGGTAAGATGGTGATTCAGGTCATAGCCTGCTATAGGTCCCCAACAATGTCCCAAGACTCTCTCTCCATGTTACTAAGCACCATGGAAACTATTAGGGTCCAACCCATCACTCTCATACTGGATGACTTCAACTACCCCTCCATCAACTGGGAAAACTACTCATGCACCAACAAATTTGCCCAACACTTCCTGGAATTCATTAATTCCAATGTGCTGGACCAGCTCATTCTTACCCCTACTAGAGGAAGCAACATCCTTGACCTGGTTATTACTAACATGGGCAACCATTACTCAACACCAATAGTCAATTCCTCCCTGGTTAGATCCGACCACAAACTAATAATCATGGAAATCCACATCTCTCCCACACCACCAGCAAAGGTAACCACCATGAGAAACTTCTCCGAAGCTGACTTTGGGCTCCTAAAAACAGAGGTGGCTAACTTCATTGCACCCATGCAAACAGAAAATAGGTGAATGACTGCTGAATCATACACCAATGCACTGTACGAACATGTACATAAATGCATGGAACTAGCCATACCCAACAGAACCAAAACACTGTCCACCACAAAAAGGAAGCCAATCTGGTGGTCCTCTGCAATTAAAAAACTCTACAAAAGAAGGAAGAAACTGTTGCAGAAAAAGGAGAAGTCCCAAGACTGGAAAAACTCCCTTATTAGCCTCAACAAAAAATGAGATTCCCTCATAAAAACCTCTAAAGCTAGCTATGAAGGCAGAATTGCAGCAGACACTAAAAACAACCACAAAGCCTTCTACAGTTATATCAAGAATCTCAACAGTAATACCCAGTAATACTGAGTTACTGCACAATGGTACCTCCTATACTGAGCCAACAGATATTGCCAACACACAGGCCGACAGATTCAGTGCTAACTTTAACCCCCCCCCCCAAAGGACCAATCACAATGTCAGAAGAATGCCAGGCACCCAGTATTACTGCAGCACAGGTTAAAGCTGCATTGTCCAAGGCCAAGAATACAGCTTCCATGGGACCCGACAATATCCCTGGCTGTATTCTACGTGAACTACAAAGTGAACTGGCACCACTCCTGTGTGCCCTGTTCAATCACAGCCTCACCTCAGGCTTTGTCCCTCCCGAATGGCGCACTACTACAGTCATCCCTCTCCATAAAGGGGGCATGACTACAGACCCTGGGAATTATAGCTCCATTAGCCTGATGAGTCTGATATGCAAGGATATGGAGCACATCATCATGGACCTAATTAACAAGGATATAGGGATTCTCCAACTTCTGGATCCTATGCAATTTGGTTTTGTGAAGGATAGATCATGCCTGCTCAACCTGGTTGACTTCTTTGAGCCAGTCACCAAAGCTGTGGATGAAGGCAAAGCAGTTCATACAGCCTATCTCGATCTGGCCAAGGCCTGTGATACCATTCCCCACTCAGGAATTATTGATAGACTCATAAAACTAGGCATCAACACCTACATCACTAGGTGGGTTGCAAATTGGTTCACAGATAGAACCCACGGTGTGAATGTAGCAGACTCCAAGTCAGATTGCCAACCAGTCACAAGTGGAGTCCCACAGGGATCAGTCTTGGGTCCTTTCCTGTTTGGCATCTAATTTTCAGAAGTGCAGGTCAACATGGAGTGACTCTAGCTGACCAAGTTCACTGACGATTACAAGCTGGGAGCCATTATTAACTCCTTAAGTGATGTAGACATCCTACAGAAAGACCTCACTGAGACCAACAACTGGTGTTGAAACCATGGCCTTAAGCTTAATGCCAAAAAAGTGCCATCATTCCTTTTGGGAAAAACTTAGTTCCCACTAATTACCAAATTGATGGTAGCCCACTGAACAGTGAAGGCATTATAAGAGATCTGGGAACACAGGTTCAAAGAAACCTCTCTTTCGACCACCACATTGCCACTGTGGTCAGAACGTTTTTCTATGTGGCACATCTCATTACCAAGGGTTTTGCATCCAGGAAGAAAGAGGTCATCATCTCTTTCTACTCTTCCCTCATGAGACCAATCATTGAGTATAATGCCCCATTTGGTATGTACCTCACTAAACAGCTGCAACAGCTGGAAAGGCCACAAAAGTACCTCACAAAGAGGATCCTAGGCCTTAAACACATGCCCTACATGGACAGACTCAAAAAACTCCAGCTTTTCTCTGTCTCATATTGTCTATTAAGAGGTGATCTCTGCTTTACTTACAAAGCCATATCTGGCCCAGCCCTGTTAGAAATGTTACACGTAAAGAAATCAAAATCCCTCTGCACCACACACTCCAGGGACCTTAACCTCATTACCAAAATCAACAGAACATGCTGGAGGGACATGTTCATAACCTAGAGCCTGCCCATGCTCTGGAATAGACTTCCCATACATGTCAAGCTGAGCACCTCACTGGCCCTTTTCAAGAAAAATCTTGATGAGTGGATGGGAAATAGAAAGTTCACCCCGGGATCACTCCAGTGGTTCTACTTGATAGAGGCACAGGGAACTAATGACAGCATGATGCCAGAGCATTTCTATGGGCTAGGCTTGTAAAGGCTCCAGGGCTGTTGGCCTAGTACACACCTATGAACAGGGAAAGCACTTAAAGATTATTTGGAAAAGGGTAAATTCAAAATGTTCAAGACTATTTATAACAATGGGATGTTGAAGTGTGGTTGTTTACCCCAATGTTCATTTGTGGTAAAGTCTGATGAGTTTAATATAAAAGGACAAATATAAGATAAGGGGGCATTTTAATTGTGATTCCAAAAATATAGTATATTTGGTAATTGTAAATTTTGTCAGGCATTCTATATAGGTAAAACATCTAGAAGGTTATGAGATAGAATTTATGATCATTTGAATGATCTAAAGAAGAAAAAGACTACAAATGCTTTATTTAGACATATTAAGGACAATGAGTCACATAGGTTTGCATTTAGGGTGAGAGTGCAAGTCAAATGGAACACAATGGGTTTTGTATTATGAATAAGCTAGAATATCACTCTGTTTAATTTGAAGAGGAAGTTTGCTAGAGAAGTAGAGTGGCTGTTAGTTAACACATTTGTTTGTCCCATACTTTTTATTTATGTGCTGTTGAAGATTAAATTCTCTAGTTCTGGTATTAGTGGAGCTGTTTGACTTGTGGAGATACAGACGATCAAGGAAGAAGGGGTCACTAATGGCACAAAGATCAAGGTATAGCTCACTATGAAAGAGCCTAGTAAAGAAAAAGTCCTTCAAGCTTATCCTGGTAGTGCATGGACTTTAGGCCATCAATCAACTTGGTTAGGAACCTCTGGAACTTTTGCAGTTTTTAATATTGGTCTAACTAGGGCTGCATAATGAGAGATGATAACTTCTTTTGACCTGAACAATATGCCTTTCATTATTAATTATGCTAAACAAAAGGGTTTTTTTGACAATTGCTGTTGCATGGTGGTTGAATGAGGTGGAGTTTCCAATCCAGGTTACAAGATGCCTGACTACATTATCGTTTTGGAGATGGTTATTAGCTATACTGTACACTGAGAGACAGCACTGCTTGCCAAATGTGATAATGCTACAGTTTTTCCACATTTAATAAAAAGCCCTCTTTCCATATACAACTTGTATATGAGGGTTATTTCCAGCTGTCATGAATCAGCATTAAATGGAGATTTAATAGTAATAATGTCATGTTTGCAGTCATGTGCAAACTTATTTAACTAAAGGTGCTGATTCCTGTCCTGGACATCAGAGAAGAAAATGATGAAAAGCAAGGGCCCCAACAGTGAGCCCTGGGACACATCACTACTTCATAATTTATGAGGAAATACTTGTCATGATAATTATGTGGAAGCAAGGACCACAATAGTGAGCCCTGGGACACACCACTACTTCATAATTTATGAGGAAATACTTGTCATGATAATTATGTGGAAGCAAGGGCCACAATAGTGAGCCCTGGGACACACCACTACTTCATAATTTATGAGGAAATACTTGTCATGATAATTATGTGGAAGCAAGGGCCACAATAGTGAGCCCTGGGACCCACCACTACTTCATAATTTATGAGGAAATACTTGTCATGATAATTATGTGGAAGCAAGGGCCACAATAGTGAGCCCTGGGACCCACCACTACTTCATAATTTATGAGGAAATACTTGTCATGAAAATTATGTGGAAGCAAGGGCCCCAATAGTGAGCCCTGGGACACATCACTACTTCATCATTTATGAGGAAATACTTGTCATGATAATTATGTGGAAGCAAGGGCCCCAATAGTGAGCCCTGGGACACATCACTACTTCATAATTTATGAGGAAATACTTGTCATGATAATTATGTGGAAGCAAGGGCCCCAATAGTGAGCCCTGGGACACACCACTACTTCATAATTTATAAGGAAATACTTGTCATGATAATTATGTGGAAGCAAGGGCCACAATAGTGAGCCCTGGGACACACCACTACTTCATAATTTATGAGGAAATACTTGTCATGATAATTATGTGGAAGCTAGGGCCCCAATAGTGAGCCCTGGGACACATCACTACTTCATAATTTATGAGGAAATACTTGTCATGATAATTATGTGGATTTTATCTTTCAGCCGTTAGCTATCCATCTCATCACACATTCTCTTTTAAAAAACAGAACTTGAGATATAATATTAAATACACTTTCCAGAATCAAATAAGGTGTGTGAATACCATTATTTAATAGTTGTGCAGAGGACTAAAACACTCTCTGAGAGTGCCAGATTGAACAAAACAGTCACTATCTATAGTCAGTGTACTGAGTAAGGAGGATTTTCCTTTGACAATGCAAAGCTAATGTTGATCTAGCAAGATAAGGTTTTTGATATTATAATTTATAATATCATATAAAATGTGTTTCAAGATTTTGCAACTGAGATTTGTCAAGCTAATAAGTCTATAGTTTCCAGGGCCACTCAGATGGCTGCCCTTATGTAGGGTCATCACCACTGCAATTCACCATACTTTGAGGACAAATTCTGTGGCTAAACTCACATCAACCAATTTTAAGGAGGAGCTTCATAGTGTTATGCTGGTCACTATTTATTATGTATCTAGGTATATTATCAGGCCTCAAGGAAGTATCATTTTTGGTTTTATGGAACACCTTCAGTTTCACTGTGACAGTAGGAGAGGCAATGGATTTGAGAATTTATAGAATTAAGACAGTTGTTTCAGGGGTTTGCACTAAATTTGGTAGTAACTGGGTCTGAGTGGGTGGTACCATGTTTGTATAGTCCATTTTTTGTTTATTTTACGTTTTCTGTATAGAAATGCTTAGTTCAATTTATTTAGTATTGCCTAGTTTTAATTCTGTAGAATTGCTTAGTTTAACTTTGTCAATTTCCTGTTTGGAGCTTTTCTCCCCGGGCCTCTACTGAAAATGGACATATATCCAGCTAGACTAGCCCGGTCAACAAATGTAAAATAAATAAATAAATATATGAAATAACTGTTGAAATATCACAGCACAAACAATTCCACAAGAAGTTCAGGCTCCAAACCTTTACAAAAGGTTTGGAGCCTGCTACGGTGTTTTTTGTTGAAACAGTTTACCTTTTGGTGCTTTTTTCTGCTTCTTGGTACCATGTTTATGTTTTCACTGATAACTCTTTTCCTGAGTTGGAGTGACCACAGAACAAGAATAATAACAAAAAAGGTATGGGGGTGCAGAGTGACTTCATCTTGTAAAAGTGTTTTATTTAGTTTTTTATGTTTTTACGCTAAGAATTTAACTTACTAGCAAGTGCGTGTATTTAGACCATGGTTGCACTTGAATAGGTATATTGGAAATTTGGGGTCAAGGAATTGTGTGTGCAGCATTTGGGTTCTGAGGAACGGTAGTGGAAGTAGCAGACATGCATTCATATAGACTGAATCATATGCTTAACATTACTTTACTGCTGGCATATTGTATATCACAAAACTAAAAGCTTTCAAGCATTACATTTTGTAAGATTTAGTGTTTAGAATCAAAACATATTAGGCCAGTTTTCTAGGAAATGTCCCTTTATTTGGCTTAATCTCTGATAACACTTTTGTATTCTGATGTTCTAGTGTAGATAGTAGATTTTTTACTTCATTTCAGATCTAATTTTGTGATAGGACAGACTGATTTTTATTTGACGTATTTTATAACTCCAGAATCTCACATAAATCATGCACATCTTTATATTATTTATTATTAAATAATAATATTATTAATTATTTAGCATTGCAACAATTACTCTTGCAAACATACTTATCTTGAGTAGATGATTTTCATTGTACTTTTTCTTAAAAGTCTTTTGTTTTAACCAACGACAACAAATGGCCTAGGTTATGCTGATTCACCATTCACTAGTGCATGGTTTTAACATTCCCATAACTGCAGAGTTCTGACTCTGTGTCCTACCTAAATATCAAATCATTTATGGGTGTTTTTATCTTAATAGTGCTTTTCTCTCTTCCGGCATTTCTTTAACTGTGCCTTGAACTAATGCTGTACACAAAGACAATGAGGCTGGTGCCTTGTTCTAGATTCTTCCTTTCATTGATAACTGAGCTGGTGAGAGACTCAGTCACTGCAGTGGATCATTCCAGTACTCCAAAACTGGGAGGTGACACTTGCTGTAGTTACTGGTTCTTTCCTTTTTTCATCTAATGCTTCACTTAGAAATGTTTCTTCTGTCTGTTCATTTGACTTAGGATAATGTCAAGTTGAAGTTAAGTGATCAAACTCTCAGTCCTGTTCAACCATTTTAAAATATATACTCACGTATAATGTAGATCGCCATTTGATACAGTAACATCAGTTATCCTTTGTATTGAAAATATAGACTTCAACACATTTATCTTGCTGGCACTTCTGCTATTTGTCAACCTAGTCAGTTCACTGTACTATATAATCAACACTTATAAAATGATTTGCTGCTTTCTATTGCAGCTAGACTCCAGATGGCAAACATTTCCTCTATATGGAAAACTATGATTCAAGAAAGGATCCATTTAAGAGGAAGGACATCTGGATTGGTTTGGTTTATTTGTGAGTGAAAATTAGATCTGAGGCTTGCCAGAAAACTGTTATGAAGTAAAACAAGAAGTCTTGAGAATTTTAGGTCTTCGTCATTGTCTGACAAGGTATGCCTTGAATGTGGAACAGAGACAAGCCAGTGGTTGTGAGTGCCTTGAAACAGCACTTCCCAAGATACAGGTAGAAGCTTGCACACAAAGGATAGTTTTTTAGGCAGGCAAGAGGTGAAAGTTAAATACAACTTTCTTCAGGGCTTTTATTTTAACTACTTACAATCTCCAAGCTAAAAACTGAATTGGTTTAAGGTATTGAGCGTAACTGAATTTGATTTTGTGACATTGGCAAAAGATATCAGGAATGAAATAGATCTTAGGATAAGTTAACCTACATACACTATAGATCAGTAATAATGTCAAAGCAATTTTTCACTTTGGAATACAAAAGAGAATGGGACAGACTACTTTCATTACAAATTTCAGAGAGAGAGGTTAGGTTATCTTTCTTGGTTGTGGAAAGTAACCCAAATAAGAAAATTCAAAATATTTGACTAGAAATGTCTCCACAAATGTTGTTATACCCCTACAAGATTGGGAAATGTTCCCCAGTTCTGACCTTAGCAGTTGGGAATGCTTTTCTGTAGTCAAATTGGACTGGAAACATATATTTCACTCTTGCCCAAAATAGGACAACTTTAAATTTGAACCCCAATTGCTTTTGATGGACATTCTTGAGACAGCAGTGTATCTAACCCCCTTCCTGCTCCTATTACTTGGTGAGAGCAAGACTTGCTTCCAAGGTACAAACAACTACTTTTATATTTGACTATGCCATTAGTCAAGAAATGTATTTCATGTTTAGGGAAGAAACCAAAAGGTCCATTCATTAACCAGTTAGTGATATTATTAGATAAAGTAATTCAGTTAGAAAATTTAAAAACATCACATTGTTCAAAGTCAGCTATCAGATTAAAATAAAAATCCTGGTTTGTCTATAGATCTAAGGTAGATTTAACTGAGTAGTATAGTAAAACAACTTGACATTGGTTTGAGGATGTTCTTCATACCCCTATATGATTCCAGATACTGTAGATAGTTTTTGTTAATTTTATAAAAAAACTGTCAGTATCGTAAACATGATCTGTAATGATTGTTTATTAAACTGCAAATGGTAAATCCTGTATTAATTGTTAGTGCAGATGTTAAATCGTTTGTCAAAGTGTAATATGGAATCTGATCAAGACAATTGACTTTGTTATATTCAGATAAGCAAAAAATTGCTTATTTGAAATTAAAAAATAAATGTAACAATCTGCTCCATGCATGACTTTGTATTTTATAAGCTAATGTTTCTTTTCTTGGTTTATTACACAATTTTTCTCTTGTTGACAAAATATCAAATTGAAATCTCAATTATTTATATCCTATTAATAGTATGTCAAATTTATATTACTTGGAGAGTTCAACTACTTTTGACTAACTTCTGATACAGAAAAAAAATACCAATCTTAGGGGATAGATAACATTCACATTTTGTCACATTATTCAGATCTTCTAGATCAACACAAATGTGGACCTTTGCCAGCTTCACAACCGTGACCAAAATATTCATCCATTTTTTTACTTTGTCTATTCTTTAATGACCTCATAAAGCCTTCTATCTATTTCAGTTCCTACTCAGTTCTGCTCCCAACATCTATTTATTTGTTAGTGGCATAGCATCTGGTCTTGCATGAATGTAGTATTCTCCTGATGAGGTTCCCAATTCTGTGAATAAAGCAGTGTAGCCATGCAAGATATCTTTGCTACAACTCTGTATAGCATCTAGGATGGCTTTGTGACTTGTTTGACACACACCTCCTTTGTGATTGCTCTCTTTGAATCCCTTTTACTATGAGTGGCTTCTCACAAGTCAAACAATTCCCCAAATTTAGATTAATTACTTTCTAATCCAGTGCTACTATTTTCAGGATTATCTTTAATTTTTTTATCATATCTATGTGTCACTATATGTGCCACCTGCTCATGACAGCAAAAGTTTGCTATCAAAGCATAATTGTCTGAGTTATCACTATCATCCTGGCAGACAATACAAATGTTATAGTAACCAATACAGTGATCTCACAGAAGGCATATTGTATTAAAGATCAGAATAAGTGGGGCACCATCCTGCAAATCTGTAAATACATTTATATTCTGTTGTCACTTGGTTGGTTTCATGGCAGGGAGCTTTTGTACATATTGTCTATTGAGACAAGGCTCAATAAAGTGTCATAGATCTGACTAACAATTTTTAAACAAGAAATGTTAGATTTTTTTTCTCAAAGCATGCTTAACTATAATTGTAAATAAATAAATAAAAAAATTAGAACACAGTAAATTCTATTTAATAACTTGACAGCCAGGCAGTTTAACAAAAAAGGCTTTAATTTACTGAAATAAAATTAAAAGAATGAACAGATTTTATAGCTCCAAAACTTACATTTCCAGTTTATAGGTTCATAGTTTCATAGGTTTATACTATGCTAACAACCACCAGGGTCTTTACAAGCCTTGCCATGCAAACCAACCCAGTTTTGTTGCAGAGCTCCTTGGATGCCTACATGGTAGGGTATGTTATTAAAGAGGTAGCTAAGGGTTATGAAGGGAAGGTTATGTTAGTTGGGGATTAATTTACTTACTGTTGACATTTGTTTATCAGAGATATAGGGACCAAACTGGGGTGAATTTGTGATTTCCCATCATCAAGGTTTCTTTTGATCATTTGATCAGAGACTGTCAGGCAGGGAACAGATGTGTAAGTATTCATTGCATTTAGCAATCATAAATATTAAAGCTGAATATGCTAAAAACTGGTATTCATAATTATTTTTTTCTTTTTTTTTTTCCTCTTTCCAGAGCTACAGAAAAGAGGAACTCAAATGTGAGGTCTCATGCCAGGCTCGGAATGCATATCTGAACTGTAAAAGCAACTATGCATGCATTACTCTGTAGCATAGCTCCATATTTTTGCTGAATATCCAGATTTATGACTCACTGTTTTGGTCTGTTCATAGTAAGATTTATGGTTGTCTGTCAAATAATTGTTATTGCAGTCACTAAATAATGAGTGTCAAATGTATGTTAACACAAACCCTTGTGTAAGAGCCATATTTAAAACATGTTCCTATTTATGAGTCATTGCACCCCTATTATTTTATGATCTGTGCAAACATCCTGCTCTAAAAGGTTGAGAAGTATGGTCTGTAGCACAAAGCAACAGTTGCACATTCGCAGATAACAGTGAGCATGAATCCTTAAATTGTAAAAAGAAAGAGTGTTTGCATTGCATTATATTCCAAAGGAAAAATACAGTATTAAAGTAATCACTTTCCAAACATAAAACTCAGTAGGTTTTCATCAATCAAAATGCAGTACAGTTACATTTCCATCATGATAGCATTCTAAGTGCAAGCCTCTATACCTGTGGCTTGAATGGTCTGCTGTCAAGTGTAATCAGTGTACATGGAGCACAAAAAAATGTTCTGGACTTAACCAAAAGGCACAGAATAAAAGCAGGAAACTCCTGTAGATACAAACCACTCTTTATTAATGCAAAATCCTTAAAACTACAAGCGTTTTCATCTGAGTATCACCCAGATTTCTTCAGATATTTTTATAGATGATTTTCAAGTAGTGACTAGGCACGGATTTCACATTTTATAAACTTATTTATTAAAGGATTTAAGTTTGTTTCTAACAAAACAAGTAATCTTACACAGGTCATTTTAGATTTAAAAATGTTCATCAGGAAATTAAACTTTGAAAATATGTTTGGCAATAGTACCAGCACACCAGTCCCTTCTATTCTCAAAAAAACGGAGTATTTTAACCCCCCCCCCCATTCATCCACAGCTTAGAAATTTGGAATTAGTAATGGAAAAGGAGATAAGAAGGACTTTGCAAAAAAACAGGGTTGTTCCTAATTTGGACACTGATGAAGTATTGATTCTGAAAGAATTGTGTTCTAACCCACAGATTCAGGTTATGGAACTGGACAAGGGAGGGGGTATAGTACTTATAGACAATATTTTATATGAAAGCAAGATGTTTTCAGTCTTGCATGATGATTCCGGATATAGTAAAGTGTCTATTAATGAGATCAATATTTCTTATAAAAAATGGATCTTGCCTTCAAAGACTTATTTGATCACGGGGTTATTGATTTTGAGACTTACCAATATCTGGAAAACAATATTCCTAGGGTACCCTCAATTTTCGGGATACCCAAAGTTAATAAGAGAATTGATGACCCCCCCCCCCCCCCCTTGGACCTATAGTGGCATCAGAAGGTTCTAAAATTTCTCCTTTAGCCAAATACCTGGATTGGAAGTAAACACTTTTATGGGGGGGGGGTGAAAGACATTTGTTAAAAGACTCATGGGAATTTCTAAGCAGGGTCAATGACAATCTCTTTTCTGTCAATTTAAAGTTTGTTACGGTGGATGTGGTTGATTTATTTTCAGTTATTCCTCACACTATTGGGTTAATTTGGTTGGAGGAAGCCCTGAGGAATAAAACTGGGATTGCAGAAAATGACATACTACTGTGTTTAGAGTTAACTGAGCTTATACTTAAGAACACTTTCATGTTCTTTGAGGGAGAGTTTTTTCGCCAGGAAACTGGGGTTGCCATAAGGGCTAGTTGCTCCCCTATATATGCAGATATTATTTTGTCAGTATGGGTTGGAAATATGTGCATAATAGTATTTATTCAGACTTCTTGAGTTTATATGCTCGATCCTTGATGATGTATGTATTTTTTGAGTAGATAGCCTTGAACAGTTCGAAGATTTTATGCAATACTTAAACCATACTACCACTTTTTTTAAATTCACACGTAAGGTTACTACATATTATGTGAATTATTTGGATGTTCCTGTTTGCACAATTGAACAAGGTTTCAAGTCTATGGTGTATAGGAAACCTACATTTCCAATACATACATCAGTTATACTAGTTCACATCTATTTTTTCAGAAAAAAGGGATAGTCAAGGGACAATTTGTTCGTATATGTCAGATGACATCCCTGGATGAGGACTATGAAAAAGAATGTGTTAAACTGGAAGGTATGTTTTTTAATCGAGGATATCCCAGGGAACATATTGCTAACATCAGGAAAGAAGTCACCCAAGGTAGAAAAGATAAACATTGTCCAGTTTTGGGTCTAGGAGATAGCTTTAATAATAAGGCTATAACTGTTGACCATTCAGGTTATGGTAAAGCATTTTTTACTGGCTTTAGTGTTAATGCACACCAGATAAAAAATATTGTAGAAAAAGAATGGAAACATTTTTCCGATTGACGGACTTTCCTAACTTGAAGGACAAACTTATTAAAGTTGTTTTTAGGAGAGGCCACAATATCAAAAGTTTGTTAGATCATGCTAACAATTGTCAAGTTTATTCCAGTAGAAGGAAAGGTACCTTCAAATGTGGGGCATGTTCACAGTGTAATTATATATCACAAAAAGAACAGATTCTGGTCACTGCTAGGAATAACTTACTTAAAGCATCTACATATTCTAACTGCAATTCCCAGGGTCTAGTTTTTTGGTTACCTGTGGGGCTTGTGAAGTTTTTTATGTTGGTAAAACTCAAAGACAATAAGAAGGATTTATTTTAATAAGAAAAACAGCAGTAATGAATTATATAGGCATACATTGACATGTACTAGGGCAAAATTGTCCTTCTTTGTTATTGAACCTGTACTTAAGGACCTGAGGGGTGGACCCTGGGAATCAAAGCTGGAATACAGTGAAACATTCTGGCAAATAGTTCTTGAAGCTAACAACCCCCCAGGTTTGAATGACAATATATCTTTGGTTCCACTGTTAAAACTCAGTTCTGCTAAACTCCGATTTTTTTGTTGTTACACTTTGTAACAACTATCATTATGTATTAAGTAGTAATTTTATGTAATATGATTTTTTAAACAATTTTTACAATTAAATTCTATGTATAAATTATTATTATAAATGTTTTTATAATCTATGTTTTTACAATATGTTTTTTAACATATTTATAAGTACATATTTTTTACAATATATGTGCATATATAAATATGTTTTTAAAATATGTATTATTTCAACAAATATGCATTAGTTTTTAAGTAACAAGTCAGTTTAAACCTGATAACAAAGTGTTTTCTGCCTATTTTACTATATGCCTTTAAGACAAGCCAATTATTTATTCTAATTAATTGTTTAATGAGTTTCATTAAGATATATAAAGGGATTATGTGTAGGGGCATTTTATCTGAATAAGTCTGAATGATACTCAGATGAAAATGCTTCTAGTGCTAAGGATTTTGCATTAATAAAGAGTGGTTTGCATCTACAGGAGTTTCCTACTTTTATTCTGTGCCTTTTGGTTAAGTCCAGAACATTTTTTGGTGTTTGTGTTGACTTTCTGTACCCACTCCATCTTTGTTTGCCAGTGTACATGGAACATGGATATGCACAATATATGCACCCATGGATGATTGCTGGATGTGATATGATCTGTACTATAGTGTGCATGTGTTAGGAACAGGGTAGTATTCATAGTAATAATGGAATTTTGTAGCAGTTGGTAGTGTTAAAAGTAAAATGCAAATTAATAGACTAAAATAATTGTAGAAAGCTTTGTATATTACCTGTGAAGTTACTAATGTTCTCCTTTTTTTTCTCTGCCCCACCCCTTCTCTTCATTTTTTATGGATTTTTTAATCTTTTATTATTGTTATTACTTATATATAATCACATTTATTATTTTCTATTACTTTAAATGCTTATGTATAATTTTATATTGGTCTGTTGTTAAATACATTTTCATATGTTATTATTTATCATTGTGTTTGCAATTATATTATTATTTTTATAATAATTTCTTATATTGTTTTTTTTTCAACATTTTTCTTGCCCAGGGAGCTAGATGGGGTCAGTGTAACAGTGATATACACCCCACCTAGTGCTAACACCACTGAGGCTCTAAATAAACTATGCAATCACATGGGTGAGCTGCAGAGCAAATATCCTGACTTTGTACACATGGCAGCTGGGGACTTTAATAAAGCAGATATGAAAGAAGTACTCCCACACTACCATCAGTATGTGGACATTCCTACAAGGGGTGATAACATCCTGGACAAGGTGTGCATAAACCTAAAGCTTATAAGGCAGTGCAACTTCCACAAATGGGAAACTCTGACTATTATACCATTTTGCTATCACCAGCTTACAAACCTATACTGGTTAGAGAAAAACCCACAAAGAAATAAATCAGGGTATGGCCCAAGACAGCTACAGAGACCCTCCAAGACTGTTTGAAAGAACCAACTGGGATATGTTCAAGGAGGCAGCCACAGTGAATCTGCATCTGCACATTAATGAATACACTGAGGAAGTGATGGCATACATTTCAAACTGTGTTGATGAGGTAACAAATACCAAGAGAACCATTATTAGAGCTAAGCAGAAGCCATGGCTCAACTGTAAGGTATATGAGCTTCTGAAGGAGAGAAACACAGCTTACAGGGCTAAGGGCAAAGCAGCCCTAAGTGTAGCAAGAGGTAATCTAAGGAGGAGCAGAAAAGAAGCTAAGAGTGAGTATGGCAGAAAGGTATAGAGCCACTTTCAAGACATGAAGGATGCAAGGAGACAGTGGCAAGGCATACAGGAGACAACTGACTACAAAATCAGGTCAGCATAGTGTGAGGACAGCATCGAATTCCTGGGCAGTTTGAACATCTTTTTTAGTAGAGTCGATGAAAGGAACAACAGGTTGGCACTAAAGCTACCCACTGATGAGAAGGATGCAATACTCAGCCTCAGCACAGAGGAGGTAAGAAGAGAGCTAAGGAGAGTGAACACCAGGAAGGCTGCAGGCCTAGACAACATGCTGGACAAGGTGTTAAAAGGCTGTGCTGATCAATTATGCACAGTGCTCGAGGAAATATTTAAGACCTCTCTTGCTATGGCAAAAATATCCTCATGGTACAAGGAAACTAACATCATCCCACTACCTAAGAAAACCACTCCCTCTGGCCCTAATAACTACAGACCAGTCACACTGATATTCACTGCTATGAAATGTTTTGAGCGGCTGATCTGAAAGGATATTTCATCATGCCTACCTCCTGAATTTGACCCTCTGCAGTTTGCATACAGAGCTAACCATTCCATGGCTAATGCCATATCAGTAGCCTAAACATCTCCCTTGAGCATATAGAGAACAAAGACAACTATGTGAGGATGCTGTTCATAGACCTCATCTCTGCATTTAATACAGAGGTACCAATGCAGCTGATAGAAAAACTGGCACATTTAGGAATCAGTAAACATCTCTGTAACTGGATGTTGGACTTCCTGATTAAGAGACCACAGAGGGTATGTTCAGGTAAGAACACATCAAAGTGCATCACAATTAACACCAGGATTCAACAGGGATGTGTTCTCAGCCCACTGTTATTCACCATCCTAGACCCACAACTGCTATGCTAAGCACACGTCCAACTGTATCATTAAGTTTGCTGATGATACAACAGTCATGGGGCTCATCACAAAGAAGGATGAAAGGGCATACATTGAGAAGGTGGTGTCTCTGGTCAGTTGGTGCTAGGGGAACAAACTTGACCTGAATGTAAGCAAGATAAAAGAGATTATCATTGACTTCAGGAAAAGGAGGACAAACCACCCAGTGCTCAGGATTAATGGTGAGAGTGTGGAAAGGATTAAGAGTGCAACTGTGTTTACACATAATAAAGGATCTCTCATGGTCAGGAAATACCAGCCAACTTTGTCAAGAAGGTGCACCAACACCTCCACTTTTTAAGAAGGCTGATAAAAGCTAAGGTTCTTTCTCATATTCTCTCTACCTTCTATAGAGGTGCAATAGGGAGCATCCTCACCTGCAACTTCACAGTGTGGCTTGGATGCTGCACAGTTACAGAAAAGAAGGCACTACAAAGAGTGGTGAGGGTTTCAGAAAGGTAAAAGGTTCCATTCTTCCATCGATACAACATCTTTATTCTGCAAGAAGCATCCAAAAGGCCACCAAAATAATGCAGCACAACACGCATCCTGTGCATGGACTGTTTAAGCACCTAGTATCTGGCAGGAAATATCGCAGCATCCAATGCAGGACTACAAGATTCAGTAACAGTTTCTACCCTGAAGTGATTATACTTCATCTCAGGCACTAGTCCCAGGGGACTGAATACAAAATAAGTCATCTTTTTATTTATTTGTGCAGTATATACTTAACATATATTCCAAGTAAGTGCAATATTTATTCATCATATCCATAGTCAGTATTATTTAACTCACTCAAGTGCAATATTAGACAAATAACATAGGCATTTCAATCTGTAGTGTGTTTTGTATTACTTTAAATAGGGTAGTTAATTTAGCTCAGGGGAGGGTATTCATTTCGTATATGAGTGTTGGTAAATATCTCTGATCTTTCTTACATGTATTGGGAGTAGTATTGTATTTGTTAGTTATGTTTATTCCTCTACTTGTCTGTGTTGTTTCACTTTCCTTTGTAATCTCAAGAATTGAGCTGATACACGAAATTTTGTTTAGGCTACACGTGTGTAATTTTAAATGACAATAAAGTTTACTTTGACTTTGACCTTGATATTATTGTTTAATTTACTTAATTGTATTATTTCCATTTTTGGGTTATGTTTTATTTCATTATTGAATTTTAATTTAATTTATGTTATTACTGCAGCACAGCAGAGTAGGCCACTTCTCATGATCTGCCTACACTCACTCTACTGGTTACAGCACCAAGTCCCAGCACTTCTGGGCTACAGCCTGGTTGCAACCCCCCACAGAGCCCCTCACCTACTTGGACCCTCAGGTAGTTCTGCCCTAGAGGATAGATTTGTGGTTCCCTCTGGGAGCCGAGGCAGAGGGGGTGATTTTGTCACCCAAGCTGAACTGCCAGGTATGGTGCTTAGGATTGTGCACCACACAATTACTGCATGCCTACACCAAGTGGAGGCATTGCTCTCTATCTTCATCCTGAATAACTCAAGGATATGCAGATGTCAGACACTACAACTTCTGGTGCAGTGAGATGACAGTGATGATAGTCCAGTGGGTGAGGACTCGATTCTCACTGTCACCAAACGTGACATCTATAAGTTCTCAATCTCCCCATCCTCAACCCAGCCATGATGTTCACCCCTCTCTTGTGTCCTTAACCAACCATGTCTCTTGTCTTGTATGCCTTGTCCATCTACTGATGATTCCTCTCCTTCCCAACTTGTCTGCCCCAGACATGCCTATGTCCCTTCACCAACACTCCACTCTCTCCTTAAAATAAAAAAGGCACCTATCCCCCCAAAAAAAATATTTCATCCTATACATAGCTCTCCACTTTGCACATGTCTACACGACAGAATTAACTTGGTACAATTGGCCTCACAACACAACTACTTTGTTGTCACCCTCTCTCTGGAGGTGACAGTCCAAATCCAGCTAAGAATCTGTACATCTGCTCATTTGTTACTGTTGAAGAAATGGATATCTTTGTTTTTTACCTACACCCTTTATGCACATTCCTGCCCATCTTTCAATTTGTTTCCCCCCTGCTTGCTCCCTATTTCACTATTTTCCTATCTCCCCCATTTCTTTTCTTTAAACGGTGTGTGATGGTGTGTGATGCACAGCATCTGTTAGCAGTATTAAATGGAGTACTATTGGTTATACAAACTTTAATTTGATGCCACTACCATATAGCACCAAAACATGTCATTATTACTCCATTGCACAAACAGCTGATGGCACAAGTTCATAAATATCACAATTTATAATCTTGATGTACTCATAAGAGTATTTGAAAATGGCAGATATACCTGTATTTGAACCCAGTACCATCTGAATAAAAAAATATATACCATCAATGCATTTAACAGATGGTGCTTCAGAGTCAGTTTAGTAGCAGGTATATTTTATACATAGAACAGATAATTGCACAGTTAACTGCTGTTGCATACACCTGCTATTTAAGTAAATCTTTAAATATAAAACAAAACTTAGTTGAACAATTACTTAAATTACTGGACAGAAGAGAGAAGATTAATAATTAGCACTTTTGTTCCTTTTTTATTGTTAATGGAACTTCTTCAGAAATACAACATAGTGTTCAAATGAACCAATTTTAAAAACAAAGTTACTTTCTGCCAAAAACTACCAATAACCAGTCGCATACAATAACTGTAATATGTCATCAGTATCTATCTTAGACATTTTCGTTTGATTTATAGCTTCGTAAAACCATCAAAAATGTTTAATAAAAGAAGAAACATGCTTTAAAATGCAATGAATTAAAAATAATAAGTGATATGATCTAGAAACATTAAAGTACAAATACATGCTAAAATAGTTTCATTTTCAATAAACATTTTACATTTATACTTTGAACTGAGGCCTGGAAATGTATCTGCTTTAAGCGTAATCTTCCACTTTAATTCCTGGACCTCAAGGATATTATTACATCATGAAATGATAGCTTCCTGATTAACCTGTTCTAATACAGTGAAATTAAATTTCTAAAACCCCACACAAACAGAACTATTGCTAGCTAGACAGTTGTTAAAATCACCCTTTTTAATAGCAGCTAAAATCTGACATTTAGTATTGATTGTATAAATTGCATGTTAATTAACTGATTCTGTGGCTGGATGTGTTAATGCATTGATAATGAAGGCAGATGGTGCTATCACCATAACTTTTACAAGTGTTTATTATAGTTTTACATACATTCACTGATACTACTGCTGCTTACCATTGCTTTGCAAAGAGAAAGGAGGGAGATAGGACAGTGGTGAACTGGGAAGTAAGCAGGGGAAAAACAAAGTGAAGGGAAGGCAGAAGTGTGCAGGAAGGGTGTAGGTAACAGCTGAGCACATGTACATAATCTTAGCTGAATTTGGACTGTCACCTCCAGAGAGAAAGATATCAACAATGCAATTGTGTTGGGAAGCCAAATGGACCAAATGAAGAGTGTCAAGTAGACATGTATGAGAAATGGGGACCTATGTATGGGACGATATATATATATATATATATATATATATATATATATATATATATATATATATATATATTTATATATTTATTTATATATACATATATATATATATATATATATATATATATTTTTTTTTTTTTTTTTTTTTTTTTTTTTTGGACAGGTGCCTTTTTTCTTTTTTAAGGAGAGAGAGGAATGTTGGGGAAAGGACAGAGGCATATTTGCAGCAGGCAAGTTGGGAAAATGAGGAAGCATTTGCAGACAAAACAGACAAGATAAGAGACAGGGTTGGTTAAGAACACAGAGAGGTTGAGCACCATGGTTGGGGTGAGGGTGGGGAGACATCAGGCATGGTAACAGTGTGACTCCAGTCCTCACCCAGTGGACTGTCAGCACTGTTCTATCACTGTTCCACTGACTGCAGTGCCTGACTTGTGTGCAGTTTGTCGTACCAGGATGGAAAGCAGGTTCTCCTTCCAGAGTAGTCATGTGCCTACAGTCTGGTGCACAAGCCTATGCACCATACCTGGCAACTGCTCTAGGGTGATCTATCCTCTGGGGCATAACTACCTGAGGGTCCAGGTAGATTAGGAGCAGCAGAGGGCTGCTGCCAGGCAGCAGTACAGAAGTGGTGGGCCTTGGTATTTCAGCTGGTGGAGCGAGTGTAGGCAGACCATGAGGAACCGGCATACCCTGCTGTGCTGTGGTAATAACATAAATAAAGTTAATAAAACAAGAGCCAAGGTTTGTCGGAGGACACCACAGGAGTTGTGTTGCTAGCGTAAGCATAAAAAATGTCTACATCCAAAAAAGTAAAGCACAACCAGCATTTATTTTCACATTATATACTATAAATAAAATTAAAATACAATACTGAAATAATGCATAACCCAAAAAATGGAAACAATACAACTAAAACTAAAACAAAATCAGTAATAGTATAAATTAGTATAAAAATATTAAATGATATAATTACAAACACAATGATAAATAATAACAAATGAAAAAAGTATTTAACAACAAAGCAATATAAAACTATATATAATAAAAAAACATAATAAATAATAAAATATAATAAGAATTATTATTAATAATATAAATATTAATAATACTAATGATAGTAATAATAGTACTACTGCTACTACTACTAATAATAATAATAATTAAGAAACCATAAACAAATGAAGATAAGTGGTGGGTTGAGAGAAGAAAAAGGAATACATTAGTAACTTCACATACAATATTCAAAGCTTTCTACAATTAATTTATTCTGTTACATTTTACTTTTAACACTGCCAAATGCTAAGAAATTCCTTTATTACTTTGAATACTACCCTGTTCCTTACACATGTACACTATAGTATAGATCATATAACATCCAGCAATCATTCACGGGTACATATGTTGCACATATGCATATCCCATCTACACTAACTACACTTGACAGCAGGCCATTCAAGCCACAGGCATAGAGGTTTGCACTTAAAATGCTATCATGATGAAAATGTAACTGTAGTGCATTTTGATTGATGAAAACCTAAAACTGTATTGTAAACAACTAAGTTTTATACTTGGGAAGTGTGGTATTTGAACCCACAACCAGTGACTACTGTAATACTGTATTTTTCCTTTGGAATACAATGTAATGCAGGCATTCTTTCCTTTTGCACTTTATAGATTCATGTTTACTGCTATCTGAGAATGCGCACCTGTTGCTTTGTGTTACAGACCATACTTCTCGACTTTTTAGAGCAGGATATCTGCACACATCATAAAATAATGGGGGTACAATGACTCATAAATAGGAACATATTTTAAAAATTGCTCTTACACACATGGAAAGTTGCATAGGATTTGTGTTAACATACATTTTGATACTTTACATTTCCCAGTTATAATGATAACAATCTTCAGCAGGCTATTGCTGTCCCTAGTTTACAGGTCTTATGTTACATTGCAATATTGATGTATATCTTAACAGTACTGTATAGTTGGGAAGTGAGGGTTTTGAACTGACGGCCCCTGTCTAGTCTGTAATACTGGACTGTTGTTTTATCCTACAGACTAATGCATGCATAGGTTTCCATTATAATCGACAAATGCTTACTCAATGTGATACAAATGTTTAACACAATGAGCTGTATTTACTGTTAAGACAGTGCAGTCATGCAGCGGTAGTGCTGTTACCTCACAGCAAGATGTTCCCCAGTTTGATTCTCAGCTGGAGTGCCTTCTGTGAGGAGTCTGCATGTCCTCCCTGCGTTCATGTGGGTTTCTTCCAGGTGCTACGTTTTCCTCTTACAAAGACATGCGTCTGGAGCTTTTCTCCCCGGGCCTCCACTGAAAATTGGCTTTGTTCCAAGTTGGACTTTCCTGGTAAACAAATGTTAAATAAATGAATAAAAATAAATATAAATATTAATGCTACAACAACAGTACTGTTTGGATGCATACATATCACTTGCATCTCGCATCCTTGCCAATTTTGCATTAAATTCACAGATTTAGTAATCTATCAGCATCAGCTGTGGAAAAAGCAGAACACAACAGAATAGCATTAAGAACATCAATCCTGAACAAAAGCAGCTGCTAACTCTTAAAAGTAGTGCCTATAAGTGATACTTACAATTCTGTGGAGTGCCACTAGTCTGCCATTCCTCGATCCAATGGCCAAGGGTATCCCACTTCCTCATCTTCAGGTAGCAGCAGTGATTCCTATACTGTTTGCCACTGTGGAGGATACTGGTAGCACTGAACAAATCCCAGGCCAAACTATACCATACATCTGATTTGTAATCGGATCATGACAGTGCTCCTGCAAAAGCTGGGGACCATACTCATTCACCAGAAATCCAACAAAGACTTTGGACTCTTGCACACCTCACCTTTGAGATCATAATCTCAAAACCTCTCCATGAACGCCAGCCATCTCTAATGCTGATGAAGACCAATCTATAATGATGATTCCCACCAATTTTAGTTATGACAGATACTGAGCATACGCACTTTCGAATTTTGCAATATTTGAAAAAGGTGCGTGTAGCTTAATATCTCACAAACACATACAATGTGTTTACATGATGGTAACCAATAAAGAGATGTTAACCTATACAGATATTAACATATAAGTACATAAATGAAACTAGATTAGTGTGTCAGCCATCAGAAAAATAATTATAATATCAGGAATATTAAAAGTAAAACTCCGCGTGATCAGACCACAATCTTCTTCTTCAGGAATATTAAGTCAGCTGCTATAATTGAGGGAAAATATAATGTGAAGTGGGGCAACATTAAAAAAGACAGATGTTTGCTGTAATAGAACCCTGTACCTTATGTATGGTAGTCCTATACTACAAGCTCTTGCCAGAAGAAGAATGAAAAAACTACATGTCTATATTTAATTTCATTGCTATCTAATGCAAGGTCACATTACTAAAATGCAGGTTGCAATCCTTGTATTCAAACCCTGAACATCTGCAGCCACAGGAGAAGCTATCTCTTAGATTAGTATTCATCCTGAGGTTCATGATGTTAAATGCAGAACAATTTCATTTAGCGAGTTTGCGCCATGCACATTTACCTTAAAAGAATGCACCCTGTGTCTATTTTTAGATATCTGGGTCCAGTCTGCTACCTAGGTGGTCCAATCATGCACAAGAAACAAAACAAACCAGTTGCTCCCGGAAAAATAGACCAATTTAATGCACAAACACACCTCAATGAAGTGGGATAAGAATGAGATTAATTATTTAGATGTTCAACTTTCTAAAGACTGTGTGGGGAGAAGATTTGTTAGTCAAATTTATAGAAAATCAACTTTTTCGAATTGTTATTTGCATTATGAAAGCTGTCATCCACCCCATCAGAAGAAAGGTTTGGTAAAAGCTCAATTTATTCGACTGACCAGAATGACCTCTGAGGATGATACTTATTTTAGGGAGGCTGACAAACTTACTGAAATGTTTTTGGCTAGGGGGTATCCTGGTGTGCTTATTGAGGAAGTGTATTTTGAGGTGCGAGACAAAAAAAATAGAGGTTTCTATCTCCCTCTATTATGTAACGTTGGGACTAATACCCTTGTAACGGATAGGGAGATTAAAGCTGGAGCTAGTAATTTTTCCCTTGTTTCTTTTATTACTACATATACCCCGGAATGTTCAAACATTTTTAAAATTTTGAGCACATACTGGCATGTTTTTTCTGTTTATAAAGAACTACAAGGGGTTTCTAAAGAGGGAGTAAAAATGGTTTACAGAAAAGGGAGATGTTTCAAAGAAATATTGGAAACAGTAGGTTAAGACAATAAATGGGTTTCTACAAGAAAGAACAGTACCCACAAATGTGGTTCTTGTAATTACTGTAGGTTTTTAATAGAACGTAACAAGGTCTATGTAAATGGAAGGAGGATTTCTATACATTTCTTTAATAATTGTAATACTAGGGACCTTGTTTATTTAGTTTTGTGTAAAAATCGTAATTGTTTCAATGTTGGAAAGACTCAGCGTAGGTTCAAGTCTGATTTTATGAAGCCGGCAGTTGGTGTTATAATAGATGATATCAGCAGGCCATGTGGGAGATAAGTGGTTGGTGATCTGCTTGAAATGGATGTGTGTACAAGCACAAAAATACTGCAAAACTATGCCATTAGAAAAGTCAAGTTTGGGATACATACTTCTACTCTCTTTTATGGACACACAAACACAAACACACACACACGCATACACAGTAGACTGCAGTGAGAATAGAACCCCTATCTAAGTACAGAGACTACAGAACACAGTACTTAATGCTCACACCATGGCACAAGTCTGATTTTAACAGGACTGCAGCCGGTTTTATAGTAGATGACATCAGCAGGCCATGTGGGGGACAAGAGTTTGAAGGCCTGCTTGAAATAGATGTTTTGCAAGCACAAAAACACTGCAAAAAGATGCCATCTGAAATGTCATTTTGGGATACACTCTTCTAGTCTCCCTTATGGGCACACACACACAGTTGACTGTAGTGAGAATAGAGCATCTACCTATCTAAATATAGAGACTACAGAACACAGTACTTAATGCACACACCACGGCACAAGTCTGAGTTTAACAAGACTGCAGGCAGTTTTATAGTAGATGACATCAGCAGGCCATGTGGGGGACAAGAGGTTGAAGGCCTGCTTGAAATAGATGTTTGTGCAAGCACAAAAACACTGCAAAACCATGCCATTGGAAATGTCATTTTGGGATACACACTTCTAGTCTCCCTTATGGGCACACACGCAGTTGACTGTAGTGAGACTAGAGACCCTACTTATTTTAAGTACAGATAATACAGAACACATTACTTAATGCATGTTCCATAGCACAAGTCTGTTTTTAACATGACTGCAGGTGGTCTTACAGTAGATGACATCAGCAGGACCTGTGGGGTACAAGAGGTTGGAGGCCTGCTTTAAATGGATGTTTGTGCAAGAACAAAAACACTGCAAAACCATGCCATTGGAGAAGTCAGTTTAGGATGCTAATTTCTATTCTCCTTTATGGACATACACACACACACACACACACACACACACACACACACACACACACACACACACACACACACACACACTGTCTGCTACAGTGAAAACCAAACCCCTACCTATCTAAGAACTCAGACTATAGAACCCAGTACTTACAAGCACCACAGCACAAGTTTGAGTTATTTAAGACTGCAGGTTCCCCACATGACATCAGCAAGTCATGTGGGGAACAACATCTTTGGAGGCCTACATAGGCACATTGCTCTTTAGTGTCATATGAGACTAGTAGTCTAACAGTAGTATACTATTTAGAAGCCTAGCTATGTAACAACAAAAGTCCCTTTATTGAGCATATTTGGCTGAGTTTGGCAGTGCAAACCTATGAATGAACTAAATGACCCTGTCCTCGAGGGAGCACACAACATTATATATTACACCTTGTTTTGTGTTTGATGTATCTGTTGTAAAAATAAGGAGACCTCAGGGCCATACTGATTGTTGGTGTGGTTGGAGGTGGAGAAACAAAAAAATGGATGGATATTAAATTTATGTACATATGGTTATATTGTGACCTCAGTTTGCAAGGTTTCCACATGTAGTCTTAGGTCAGACAAATAATCTGGGAAATACAGAACAATAAGAAGACAGAGCTGAGTATGTAATGTAATAGTTAGCCATAGCACAAATGTGATGCTTCTTGCTCTAAGTGTACACACATGCATGTTTTACTCTTTTACCTGCTTGCGTGTAGGTAAGCAGTGCACAAATGTGAGGTGCATTGCTAACATCTGAGACTTCCTATTATGTAATAAATGTATACCTGGTATTATAGCCCACTCCTAACAATACTCCTATCAATTTCCAAATTACTAACAGCAATAATTGAATGTATCTGATTTCTGTTGTTGGCAGTCTGACAAATCTTATCTGCTTTTTCCGTTTCTGTAATGCTGTGATTCACACAAACTAGTTAGCTTTATCATAAATCTTTCCTACATGTGGCATGCCATGCAAATGTGGAATTAAAATAAAGACAAAGATAATAAAAGTATGGGACACAGTGTCTGTAAACACACACTATCTATTGATAGTACACCTCCAAAATTTCTACTTATATCAGGATTAGAACCTGCAACAACAATACCACTTCAGCAAAGAAGATGGCTGCCTTAGTCTATTTTGCCTGAGAAGCAGCTTACCAGAACAGAACTAGGGTTATTCACCACACATTCAACTGCATAAAAATGTGCACTGCTATCAAACCATGGACTGTATATTGTACAAGTACTTCTCTGTATTATATTTCGACATAGAGCAGTTAGTAGACACACAACCTATCATAATTATGGTTACAAATATACATCTCTCTGTCTTACGAGTGTTTGTTGTTAATTCATCAGTTGCCTAACACATATAATGTGTAAGTAATATTATATATTTGTCCTTAAAATGTGAGAGGATATTAACTGTGACATAATCTGTTATGGCAGGTACAAGGGGACATTCCTGTTTTGGGGGGTGGGGGAACAAAGCACGGCCACTTTTAGGACACAAACAAGTCTGAAGTCAGAAACTGCAATGTGTAGCCTCACTATCTAACTTCTTTCTCTTGAATTATGTACCAGTATTCTGCTGAGGTAGGATTGTGTGAGTTTCATGCCAGAGTCCTACTAATTACAAATGGAAACATATTAGTAAAATAAGTGTCTGTAGTCACATGTTAATTTAATTTCTGTACAAATCCACCACTATTTGCTTGCTTATTCTACCATGTTAATACATACAAGGATATGCCATAATACTCTTCAAAAACACAGTCTGGGTTCAGAACTTATCTTGCAAATGCAGCGATTGACACACCTTTAGTCCAGAGCTGATTCTGTCTGATGCAAGCAGTACACAGCCAATACATGGGTACGAACAGGTTGTGCGAGTTGCCTGGCATCAATTTTAATATATCTATGTGGGTAGAAGAAAGATATTAGGTCCCTAAGTAGTTAGTGAATGTGCTATGCATTTTCTTTTAGTCAAAGCAAGGGCATACTGAGCATGCCTATGTCTGCTTATATCGACAGAAGCTGGAGGTTCCTCATCCGAGCCCTCCTGCAACTGTGGCTGTGGTGACCTAGGCATTGGTGGGAGGATGTGTCCCTTCCCCTTGCTTATCTTGATGCAGCTGTCCCCACAGGATCAGTTGTGGAACATAGCACATACTGTGAATATTTGTGTACATATGCATGGAGTATACTGTAATGCTCCACCAGATACATCTAGGCAATGGAACCATGATCTCAGAAGCCCAAACACACACACTATGATGTTTCGAGTTTGTATGTGTGGCTCATTATGGTGTTCTTCTGTGGGTGGGTGTGCACTTATGATGTATGTCATCATCTACAGTTCCAGGGATTAACCAGCATCCCCCAGTAAATGACCCTGTGAGATGTCTGCCCTAGCAAACATCTGGTACAGCTGTGATGTATGCCAAATATGGGAGTCATAATAACTGCCAGAGTTGCTAGCACACATATTCAAGATAATCGCATGGGCATTGCACACGACTTGGCAGTTGATGCAGTGGTACCCCTTGTGGTTAATGTAGATTCTATCCTACTCACCAGGTGGTGCCTTGATGTGTACATGAGTGCAATCTATGGTATCCAGTACTTCAGGGTAGTGTGCTACATGATAGAACTGTTGCATATTGCTGGCCCTCTCCTTAGAAAAAAGTACCTGTAGCTAATATTCTTAGGGCTACACATACCTTATTTTCCATTGGGATGGGTCCCCTAGGTTGGCTCTGGCTCTGAGTTGAGGCCGGCAGAGCTCACAGAGTTCTTGTAATTTGTCCCTGTCCACCCTGTAGCACTCTACAATCTCCAGCTCATGTAGCACTTGGAAGGTTACCATGGGTCTGAACACTCTTCTCCTTCACAACCTAGGCCTGTTGTCAGCAGTACCAGCAGCATTGGCTTCAGTCTGTAGCAAATATAGATGCAGAATAGCTGCAGAAGTCCATAGCATTATATCAGTTAAAATGTTCATGTCTCTACTCCAATGGTATTGAAGTATTCAGGGAAATATGAATATAGGCTACATGGATACTTTATACATTTGTTGAATAGGTACAATGTGTGGGGTTGGCTAATTAAAATAGAGTTCACCTGCTTAAGCTGTAATTAGCATGATTTAAAAGGCCTGCTTGAGTGCTGAGTAGTGCACTATGTGCAACATCTCACAGCTTCATGCAATATCGGATAAATAAGGTAAGAATAAGAAAAAGGTATAATATTGTGAAAACATGGAAAATAAAATGTGCAGATAAGCTTGCACATCTTATACTTGAACCCAGGACCATTGACATCATAGCCCTACACATACAGGTGCTGCCACAGGAATAGTTACATAGCAAGCCTTTTATTGCTTCATTTTCTGCTGGTGTGCTAAGCGCATCAACGTGCAAACATGTTAAGAGAAAAAAAAATGGATGCTGACACACTCCTGATGTCATCATTCAATGGTGACATCCATTGGAAACATAAACACCGTGTAGATCCCACAAAAAGTGAACATCCCTACAGGGTTCTTTTGTCGGCCTTATTTGCAAAATGACCATGCTGATGTAAGCAGGGCAACTGCATGGGGACACAATATTGTCAACACAAGGCATGGTATTACTTTCGCTATATATGTGATACAGAACACATTATGCTTTTAGACGTTATATTACTCTGTTTTATCAGTTTCAAATATTTTAGAAGCTTACATTATGTACATGTTTACTATTAATTTGGGGGTGGGGGACCAAAGCTACATTTATGTCAAGGCAGTTAAAATGGCATTTTTATTTTGGAGACTGATTTTCTAGCATCCACAAAATATAACTAGATATATGTTTTACTTGTTAAAGTCAATTCTGTCAAAATTTAAGTACTTTACTTCCCCATGCTTCTGTGTGGACTCCTGTACTCTGAAATTTTCGACGTACACTACTAACATTTACAAGGAGTCCACAGTTTCATTGCAGCTTGTTGGATTGCTCAATCATGTTGATTTGCTTCATTAGCATAAATTTCAGCTACTTATGCTGAAATGTGCATTCCACGGAGGTTTCCATATTTCTGCATGAGTGCACAGGATTGCGTGCCCTTACATGGAGTTTACTGAATTTAAAACTTGCCTTGCCCCTGTATGCATTGCACCATGATGTGCACATGGTTAAAAATGATCATGTAGGCTTTATTGAATCCCCCCCAAGTATCTTTTTTATTACATTCCAGACCTTCCATTTCTTAATTAGGGACCTTATTTTACATTTTCTGATATTTCTTAATTCCAATTATTTAATGCCATGCATTATCTTTACTACTTCACTCATTATTCCTTTATCTATATAGGACATTCTATAATTTGGTTATACCTTTCTTGGCTACAATCAAGAGAAAAACAGACAAGATTTTTCCCAGGATTCAATAAAATCCATGTAGGCTCTGTGTATAGCCTGTATGGAATGTATCTGTGTGCATGGCCACGGTTTCTCCTCAGGAGCAAGCCATACATATTAACTATAGTGCACTGTCAAGGGAGATCACAGCAACATGAATACTGAATCTATGTAAGACTGACTTTACATGCTATCGCTTAATTCTGGACTATCCAGAAAAATTTTGGATAGTTGGTGAGCAAGGCACAAAGCCTTTGGCCCATTAATCTGGATTGAAAGATGTACCAGACATCTTATATTATTAAACTGAAATTTTATTTATTTATTTTTGTATATGTGCTGCGTAGTTATGTTTAGTTTTGCATGAATATACATCAGACATCCGCTAGACATCTGAAAACAGAAACTGGATGTAGTCAATGTAAATAATTTTTAATTTTGTTTTTTTTTTCCATGTGCTTGTTTGTGAGATGCGGTGCTTCGCTTAGCTAGGCGTAGCACTGTGTACTTAAGCAGCAGACATCTAAAAATAGAAACCAGATGCATTTAATGTTGCATTTTTTTTTACATGTGCTTGTTCCTGTGATGCAGTGGGTTGCTTAGCTAGGTGTAATTGGATGTATTTAAACAGTACACATCTGCTAGACAGCTAAAAATAGAAAACAAATGTATTCAGTTATTGTCAGTCTGCCATGCTTAACACCGTTCAGACCCACACAGTGAAGCTGCGCTACACTTACAGGCACCTTCCCAATATATCTGCAGATATTTCAGTTACTTGCACTATCCCAGTGTCTAGATAGGTTGAGTCATGACCTACAGTGTAGTAGATCCTGGGTAGTAATGCTTTTTACATATAATGCTGTGAAACTGTATCAAGTGACTGAAACATCGGTTGAGTTTAAATTAAATAATTGTTATATTTAGAAATGGTCAGAAAAGCCTCTCATTGCTATGCTTCACTTAAACATGGATTTGCGAGCTTAAGCAATGCTAAATGATGCAGCATTTTTTTAAAGTTACAGTATGATTTACAAAGGTGAGAATACAGCCTATATAAAGGTTGGTCGGTAGGAATTTCACATAATTCCTTGCAGCCTGACCTTGACTGTGGGTATGTCTGCTGAAGTTGGTGAGGTAGCATGCTTTGGAGCACAAAAATGTGGGGTGTACAGGAGTCCAAAGTTTTTATTGGACTCCTGGTAGAGAGATATGGACCCCGGCTGTTACAGGGCAAGTATGAGTGCTCAGAGTACAAGTCTGAGGCCTAGGATCATTTGGCCAGGGACCTAACCAGTGCTGTTGGTATCCCCTGCACTGGTGAGCAGTGCTGCCACTACTATGACAACCTGAAGCATAGGAACAGAGGAACCTTGGACACCTGGGTCCAAGATGTTAGAGATGGGAACACCCCACAGATATGTAAGTATGTTTTCCAGTAATTTATAAATATTCAAGCTGAATGTGTGCAAAACAGATATGCATAATGGTTTGCTTCTCTTACCACAGCTTCAGAAGACAGGACTCGGAATGTACAGTCCCATGCTGGGTGTCTGGCCAAGATGAGGCAAGTGTGTGGTAAGTAAGAAAATCATCTAAGTAATAACTTAATGCATAATTTAATACAGTAAAGCATTATTACAATAAAGTAAATACAGATGTTGCAGTCCTAACAGTCAGGTATGACATACCACCAAACAGGCATGCAGTACTGTGTAGCATAACTTCAAACCGTCAGTTAATGTTGTGGTCTACCCATATTAAGAGTCACTGTTCTGTTTTGCTCATTGTCTGAAATATGTTGTAGGTTGCACTCAATAAATGAACAGTGTATATAGGTTAGTTAACAGAAGTCCTAGATAGCTATCTATGGTCTAAATGCCAGAGTTGAAGCAACATTAATCAATACATTTTAAAAGCTGATGGTGCTTTGATAAGTAAAGTTGCAAATAGTCTTCACTATTCCTGTATTCACTGCATGTGTGTTGTAATCTGACATAAGTCAACTGTTGCATGTAAATGAATAAAGAATGCACCAACAAATGTCAGAAATAAATGTAGTGCAATACCCAGAGGTTCAAGCCTGTGTTCTGCTCATTTTGTCTGACATAATGCTGTATATTGCACTCAGTATATAAACATGGTATATGGCTAAGTTAACTGATGTCCTGGACAGCTATTCATGTATCTAAATGCCAGATTTGAAGCAACACTATCAATAAAGTTTGAAAAGAGATGATGCTTTGATAACTAATCTTTTCAAAAAAGTGTTCATTATTCCCGTATTCACTGCATGTATGTTCTAATCTGACACCAGTCAACTCTTACATATGAACTAATATATAATGCACCAACAAATGTCAGGAATAAATTAAGTGCAATACCCAGATTAAGGGGGGCCAAGCTTGTGTTTTGATAATTTTTAAATATGCTGTAGGTAGCACTCAGTGAATGAACAGGGTATACAGGTAAGTTAAAAGAAGTCCTACACAGCCATACGTGTGTAAATGCCAGATTTCAAGCGACATTAAGCAATAAAGTGTAAAAGGGATGGTGCTTTGATAAGCAATGTTTCCAATAAATGTTTCACTATTCCTGTATTCACTGCATGTGTATTCTAATCCGACACCAGTCAACTGTTTCATGTGTATTAATAAATAATGAACCAACAAATGACAGAAATTAATGTAGTGCAATACCCAGATTAAGGGCCAACCTTGAGTTCAGATATTTTTTTCGGAAATATGATGTAGATAGCACTCAGTAAATGAACAGGGTATATGGGCAAGTTAACAGAAATCCTAGACAGATGATACATGTTTGTAAATGCCAGATTTGAAACAACATTAAGCAATAAAGTGTAAAAGGAGCTGGTGCTTTGATAAGTAATGTTTTCAAATGAAGTGCTAATTATTCTTGTGGTCACTGCTTGTGTGTTCAAATCAGATACCAGACACAGCTATGCATGTGTGTAAATGTACGATTTCACACAACATGTTGCAATAAAAGTTTTAAAGGAGACGGTGCTTTGAGAATTCATTATATTCAAATAAAGCACACGTTATTCTCATAGCCACTGCTTGTGGATTCTAATCCCATGGCAGCCAACTGAGAAATGACAAGCTGTCTAATGTAATTATTGTGCACGAACATACCTCTCAACTGTTACGATTTTTGCAAAATGCAATGACTACTGGCCCATATGTCTGGTCCTCGATTTGCAGATATCTGACATTACTTGAAATGCAATTTAATGGCAAATCTGTTATCAGAACAACTTACTACTAATGTATGAGCACACTATGTAAAAATGTTCCCTGTAGTTGCATTTGGTAGGGCTTGGCCCAAAAAGTCCCATGCTAACAGTTTGAGAGCTATGTACGTGCAACATCATCTATACGATATTAGCAGTCACTGTTCTCACAACTGAAATCTACATATGTAGAAGTATATAGTAGTATTCTGTGTAGTTATATTAACTGTGAAGTTACTAATGTTCTTTTTTCTCTCTTACCCCACCCTTCTCTTCTTTAATGTTTTCATTACATTTATTATTATGATTTGATGTTAATACATTATTTGTAATTATTTCTTATGTTGGCCTTATGTATAATTTAATATTGCTTTGCTGTTAAAATACTTTCATTTACATTATTTATTGTTGTGTTCCTTATTATATTCTTTTCTATTTCTTTCCATTACACAATATCATTTTCTATTATGTTATTAATTCATTTGTTCGGTTATGTTTATTTTTATCTTATGTTTATATTTAATTTCTTACAGTGCAACAAGGTAGGCCAGTTCCAGGTGATCCACCTACCTTGGCTTCCCTGGCTGTGGCATCAGGGTCCAGCACATTTGGGCCACAGCTTGGTGGTGCCCCTCTCTACAGCCCTTGCACTACCTGCCCCATCAGGTAGCTCCACAACACAGGCTGGGGGTAGTCCTCCCTGTGGGAGTGGAAGTGGAGGGGTGATTATGTCACCCATGATGAACTGCCAGGCATGGGGGATGGGCTGCTGGGCCAAACTGTTCGAACATGACTACACTGGATGGAGAGCATGCTGTCCATCCTGGTGGGGCAACCTAACCCCAGGTGCTGGCATCAACCACTGCCTCCACAGGAGCAGTGAAGGTGCAGTGCTGACAGTCCCATGGGTGAGGACTTGAGTCACACTGCTAATAAGTGTGATGGCCATGGGACTGGGATTGCACAACACCCTCCCCAACCAAGGTGTTCACCCCCCATGTTGTGTCACACACAAACCGTGTCTGCTGTCTCTGTCTGTAAAAGTTTCCTCACCTTTAAAACATACCTCCCCCACACACATACCTATGTACCTTCCTCAACATTCCACTCTCACCTTACAAAAAAAAAAAAAAAGAAAGAAAGAAAATGGGCACCTGCCCCCCCCCAAAAAAATATCATCCCATACATAGCTCTTCATTTCACACACGTGTCCACAGACACACTTAATTTGGTTCATTTGGCTTGACAACCCAATTATGTTCTCCTCACCCCTTTCTCTGGGGGCAACAGTCCAAATTCAGCTACAAAAATCTGTCAAAGTTCACAGTTGTTGCTGTACAAGAAATGGATAGCTATGGTTCTTGCCTACCCCCTTCCTGCACGTACTTACCTGCTTTTACTATGTTTTTCCCCATGCTTGCACCCCATTTCACCACTGTCCTATCTACCCATTTTACATTCTTTAAAGATTGTTTGCATGACTCTGTGCAATGTGCAGAGCTGCTAAACTAAGCTAAATGGCACTATATTAATATATGTTTGTCTAAAAATATTAATCATGTTCAAAAAGTACACCTGCTCCCTAGTTCAAACCCAAGATCATTGCACCTGCAGAACAGCGCATCAACCCACCAAGCCACCCAGCTGTTAATTAACACATGTGTTTTAAGCAAAACATAGTAATTGTCAAGTTCCCATCATTAAACACATTAAGCAATGCAGCAAATCTGCTATGAGATTAATAGAAAAATAGTAGCGTTACTAGGCTTCAGGTAGAGAAATACATCAATGTAAACCCATACATATAACAATAGATATAAGTGAGGTATCTAACAGTAGGTAACTGTGCAGTTATATCTACAACATGTAAAAATACACCAGCTACATGAGTAATGGAAAAATAAGAGTGTAACAGTGTCTCTGGTAGAGAAATACATTACTATAAAGCCATACACTTAAAAATAGCTGCTAGTGAGCTATGTAATAGCAGGTAAGTGTGCAATTACATGTACAGCATGTAAAAAGAAATTTGTTATAACAATGACTTGGCAGCCTAATCTGTTAAATGCTGCCAAAGCATTAATCTATGGTCCTGGGTTCAAATACAGTTGTGTCTAGCATTTAAAATACATGTTTGTGTACATCATCAGTATAAAGTCTGTATGTATGACTGTATTGTCACCTATTTATCCACCAAAAGCAGAACAGATGGGATGTCTGCTTCTAAATAATGGCAGACAAAGGCCTTCAGATAGGACCACATTTAAATTATTCCTATTGCAGCACTAGAATGTGCATAGAATGTCAGGTCATGCATCGGTATGAATTCCCAGAGGATTTGCAGTATGTAATTCAAATGAGACCCAGTCATAGCAGACTTCAGCCCACAGTGATTTTCTAGCGATATTACGAACAACCACAGCAGCACAAGTTACATACACATATGGAGGTCATGCTAGAAGCAAGGGTTGCCAGCACACACGTTTCAGATTACTACAATGACATAACACATGACTTGGCAGCTATCCGACTGGTTGACACACTGGTTATTGTACCCCCTACCTTGTTCTAGGATACAAGAAGAATGTTTCCCTCCACTCTGTTAATGATACCTTGGGCTAACATACTTACCTTAAACACATACATTCCAAAAGGAGGGAGTTCCCTCAATCAGGCTCTGACTGTACACTAAGGCTGCCACAGGTCACACAGTTACACAAGTGTTGTTACCCTGTGCATTCTGCAGCCTCTCTGCCTATGTCTATTGCCTGTAGCAGCAGCAGCAGCTTCAGCCTGTAGCACACATGTCTGTATGTAACAAGTAGCTGCTATAAACATCCACTCTGTGCTGACATAACCCATACCCCAGCAATTATAAACCCAAATGCGAGAAAGAGGATGGAATCTACATTGAGGCCTTACATATTGCTGAGTAGTTGTATGGATTGGCTGATTGTATTGCAAATCAGCTGCGTACACTGCATGTAGCATTCCTGAACCATAGATTGGTTCAGAGGAAATCAGCTGTTAATGAGACCCATCTTAAAAAGGCAAACACCTAGCTGGGGGAACAATTGTGTATGAGAATTAGTTTGTATGCTGAATTTGTTCACACAGTACTCATATAGCTGTGTTTTTCAACAGAGGAGCTTTGTACTCCATCAGGTATGTAACCATTTTGTTTTCAACATGATGCATATGTTTGAATATACTTAGGGGGCATGGGGATTACATCAGTATGCCTTTCTTAGAACTGTACTGATGACATGCCATTAATCTCCAGCTGTGTTACACCTAGAGAGGATGTAGAGTACAGTAAGGGTTTAATGCTCTGTACAGGTCTCTTGCATCTCCTGGATACTTCCTTTGTTAGCAGTTGTAGTGGTACTCTGATGTTTGGATGGCACTGTTATTTATACATATGTTATGGGTGGGGATTTCCCCTGCTATAGGGCACACTACAATAGACTCCGTGCTTGTTGTGTGATCATAAGCGAGTATCTGTCATGCACAAACAACAGTGAGTCACTATTTCTACTATCCTACTTGTTTCCACAACCTCTATATGTTTGGCACACTGTTAATTAAGAAATATGTAATCAAGTGGGGAATACAAATAGTTTGCTTTATTGCTGTATCTCCACATACTGTACCCCAATATATACAATCCTGACATGTGTTCTCATTGAACTGTATGTCAAGAGATATCATGCATGCCAGATGATGTCCACCTTTCACTGAGGCCAAAAATAACCTCATCATTGAAGCCTTGAGACAACATCACTAAGTCCTGCTGACCAGAGGGAGGGCAAATAGGCAGGAGCGTACAGCCTTCTGGGATGAACTGGTTCACAACATTAGTGCTGTGGGTCACTAGAATTGCATATATGAGCAGGCATGACATCATGTGATAGATATGATCAACTTGACGCACAGACATGCAGCAGACATAGCCATGGATCCTCAGGTCACTGATAGTGGGCCTGCAGTAGAACAGTCGATGTCAGCCACTGAGGAATTCCTGGTGAACCTTGCAACACAGGACAGCTCCCAGTCATCCATCACCCCATATGTTGTGGATGGAGGTGCAACCATTTCCACTCAAGAGGAGCATCCAGGTATGCTTAGTTGAAGCAGCACTGGAATACCGAGGCAGTCAACATGTCAGGGTGCACATAGTGTTACATGGGTATCAGCTGCCTTTTTAAGCTCATGCACAGTCTGTGACTTGCATACCTGTTAATATAGCAGCTAATGTAAATGTGAGATATTTTGAAGTATTAGCCCTGTTACATTGTCACATGTGCTGCTGTGTACATTACCTCTCCCTCACATTTTTTCAGGACCATCAGATATAGAAAGAGGTCATGCTCCTGCTGCTGGTAAGTACAAAACTGTTTTGTCAGAGAGCTAGATTTAGTTCACTGTATTTGCTCAAGTGTCATCACAGGCCTGCTGGCTGAATTGATGTACTGTCTACATGATTGCAAACTATAGAGATATTTTCTGACTGTTCACAGTTTAGACCCATACCTATGCCTTGTAAGTGTGACCACAGAGATTGGTTTGACAACATTGTCAGGACATTACAGATTGCCATAACTGTCAACAGTGCAGAGTTTTGCATAATGTCAACAGTGTACATAATTTATGTTTTGCTCATGAGAGTCCTGTTTAAAGAAAATAATGTCCTCATGGCCTATTGCTTGAGGTTGTGGGTTATACAACTGTGTAATAGTACACAGCTTAACATATATTGCAACATAGTACTGCAGAGCATAGTAGTGCAGGCAGTGGTGGCTGCTGACTTCAAATCAAAGGGGGGCTGCAGGAGACAGCTGAATGGGTGGGGTCAATGGGAATGGGTATGGCCAACTAGAAAGGGGAGGAGCTATGATCAAAACCACAAAAACTGTAACTTTAATTAAATACGCTGCCCTGTGTGCCAAACCATCATTATGAGAGTCCAATCAAGAAAAGAGGAAAGTGTAGAAGAAAAAAATATTTCAATCCATTGGCTGCATGGCAGCTTACTTAATATCTAGATGGAAACAAAAAGGTTGTGAGGCATGAAAAAATAAATTACTTTTTAAATACATTACTGGAATTCTAGTCAAAATCAAGTATAAGAAAAACAAGTAGCACTCATCTCAAACCACTTCTCCTTGTACTCCAGTTCTAATTATAATTTATATTCAGCTTTATTAAAGTACCAAGTAACATGCTGAAAGTGGCAATCTCTGTGATACCTCCACTTGTAAAAATGTTTCTTATCCAAAAAAAGACATGCTGCCTGACAACAACTATCTACTTGTTTCATGGGGAAAACATGATCAAATTAAAAAATGAAAAGCAAACAGGAAACAAGCTCAGCATACATTGCTTAAAGGATTACTGCACAGGATATGGACCACACATGATAGATTGGCATTCAGTTTAGTTTGCAGGTGTAATGAGTTCTTAAAATAATGTAATCCTGTCCTTTACTACAAATACTGTCATATGCATTTCAATACCCAAGGCTTATATGTTATCTAGTTATGTAAGTATTCTCTGCATGGCAACAACATAAAGGCTTTCAATGTTGGAAATTCGTTAACAGTATGCTTATTAAAACTTACTTGCATTTTACAATCCCAGACAAGCTTACCAGATGGTCTTTAAAGCATTGCTACTTAAACACAGAGCAACAGGCACTTTCTGAATAATAAGCATAAATCAACAGTATAAAAATATGACAGAAACCAGAGCATTCCGCAAAATCAAGGACAGATGAAAAGCCATTGTAGAACTTGTGTCTACCTTGGATGGGGGATAGTCTGCACATTTACACTGCATAACTGTTTCTTGTCTTGCTTGGACACATCCTGAGTCACTACATGGAGGAGTGGGGTACAACAAGTATGTCACAATTTGAAATGTCTCTGGCTGACTGTGATGGCCCTGACACATTTGTCATACCTCTCAACAAGAAATCTGGACAAAGCCATACATAGACATGGGACAAAGGCCCAAAATTAAGGACAAGTTTTAAATATTGCTCTTATAAACTTAGAAAGATAATAGAATAGTAGGTCTTGCATTAGTATGAATTTTCTGAAGGGTATGAAATCTGAAAATGAAATGTCTGTCATTATTTTCTAACTTCAGTCTTTAATGATTTGCCACTAATTTGCCAAAAAAACACAATTTTATGAAAAATGGACCAAAAATGTGATTCAAAAATATAAAATAGCCACACAATACAGCTGGGAACCTGCAAAGAATGGACACTTTTTAATATTAGTACTGCTAACTTGAGCAGCTGACAAAATAAAAGAATCTACATGCATTTCTGAAATAAAAGCAATCTATAACTGATTATTACAGTTATTTATTAATTGTAAACCCTCCATGTTTTCTTCCAAAATTACAATTTTGTGGAGAGATTATTAGGGGAAGAGCAACATTTTGAGCCAAAATTGGGTACAGTTGAGAGGTTTGGATATGCCTAATTCTATAAAGCAATTTATTTGCACGTACCTCTCAACCTGTTAATGCAGGAAATCTGGGCAAGGCCAAATATATTGGGGGAACATATAAACAGTACTAAAAATTGCTGTTGTATAAACTGAGACAGTTGATAGAATAACAGGTCTTGCTTTAGCATGCATTTTTCTGAAGGTTATGAAGTCTGAAGCTCAGTGTCTGTCATTATTTAGTGACTTCATTCCTAAATGATTTGGCAGAAAACCACAAATTTTATGAGGAACAAACCAAAAATAAGAAGCAAAAATCTCTTCATTCTGCAAAAATCTGGACAGTTGAGAGGTATAGTTTAGCCGGGGCTGTCTGAATTTGCTGCCCCCCCTCACAAAATCATGGTCAAATGGAGCTGCCCCCCTACAGCCATTCCAATGAACCATTACTTGGCTATTTCACCCCATTTACCATAAACACTAACCAGGAAAAGCTGAAAAACAAAAACCATAAACGTTAATGTGCATACTGCTTTACTTCTGCAATGATTTGGACTTCATTTGAAAGTTGTATTTTGCATTTTACAGCGCAAACACTAATAGATATCATATCTGCTAAACAAAGCAATGCAGTCTCATAATGAAAACAGACTTAGCATTAAACCTTCTCTGCCCTTGAAAACTCACATTCACTGAAACAGCATTGAAATCCACATTCAAAGAAAATACATTTTGCCAGTGGCAGATTAACTTTGGATTTGGGCTGTTTTCAAATCACAGGCCCCTTGCACATGAAACATACACATGCTTTTTCATACACCTTCCTGATTGTATTGAATTATATTCCTTGTACAATACAGTACAGTTTTAGAGGTTGTTTTAAATTTGTTTTGAAAATTTTCCAGTAAACAATGAAACAAAATGCATGCACTAGTAATGACAAAACTGCCCAATTCAGAACATTTCCATCATAAAAATCTACTCAAACGTCTACAGTCTACCAGTATTGGTACATATGCACAATCTCTAAAGTAAAAGTCATCTAAATAATTCCACAATAAAGAGATCTGTAACTAATGAAGAGGTTGCTGCTAGCAAACAACTTTGTATTTCATTGTTTCATCTACAAATAAAGTGCCTGTTACTCTTGAGGAAAAAAATGCCTATCTTACACTAAAAAAATGATAAGCTAGCAATATTGCAATAGGGAATGGACAATAAACTGATAACAGGTTCATAGTTACTAGGTATCTTCACCAAAAAGGAGTTCAGCATCCACCCCCCTTTGCACAGTACAGTATCAGCAATGCTTCTATCTACTGTGGGAGTAGAACCCACAGCCTTATGCATCAAAAGGAAGTATACTACCTGTTATGCTATTAACAAGGCAAGCAGACTCAGCATAAGCAGCACTAACTTTTTGCTCCCTTGCATCTCTCAGCTCCTTGTAAAATCTACTCACTCAGCTGTATCTCTGAACTTACAGCACAAAGAAATCTGGAAAAAGCCAAAGTTTGTTGTGGGAGGGGACAAAAGCCCCAAAACCCGGGACACATGTTAAACATTGCTTGCATAATGTTGGAAAGTTGCTAGAATAAAATACTGTGTTACCACCATATATAGCCCTCAAACATATTCAGTGAATTCAGTTCTTACCTTAGCTCTCAACCTTAGCACAAAAAATCTGGATGAAGCCAATAATGGGGGAATACAATCCCAAAAATAGGGACAATTTTCAAATATCCATCTTATACACTTAGAAAATTGCTAGAATAAAAGCTTTTGCATTACCATGCACTTTCTGAAGAATATGAAGTCTGATATTCAAATGTGTGTCATTTTTAACATTTGTTAACCAGGAAAGTCTGACTTGGAACAAAAGCTAATTTTTAGCAGAAGCCCAGGGAGAAACACATGTCTTTGTAAGATGAGAGGACACAAACACAGGGAAGGCATACAGACTCCACAGAGAAAGTAAGACAGCCCAGCCAAGAGTCAAACCAGAGAACTTGTAGTTGTCAGGCAACAATGCTACCACTGCACCAATGCACTACCAGCTTTGTCAGGACATAAATACAGAAACTACAGATTTTATGAGGAATAGAACAAGTATGAGGGAAAAATCTGCAATGTTTTTACAAATGGTAGTGGGTAGGGAATTCAGGCTCCTGCCACCTGGGCTCAAGGTACAGGCCTTATTCTCTACCCACCACCATGTAGTAACTGAGGCATTTCACACACACACACACACACACACACACACACACACACACACACACACACACACACACACACACACACACCTGTCCTCCATAAAATGTGAATCCACTACCTGTCCTCCACAAAATGGCTGCCAATCCACAAATCCCCTGCCCTGCACATGGGTCTCCCTCCAAAAAACACTAGTCCCATGAGAGTAGTAGGCTGGAGCCTGCGGGTGATGCAGTCTGGTGACCTTTTGGTCTGTGTGATCATCACCGCACAGACCTCTGGGCTGGAAGGGCAGAGTTTCCTGCCTTTCCTATCCAGACTGCCTAACAGAGACGCCTGGAGCTCTGGAATGAGCATGCATGCGTGCATGGAGTTCTCAGGAACCATGCACGCATGCGTGGAGTCCATGAATTTTTTTTTTTATTTTATTTTTCAATTTTATTCTACAGGTGGGGGCCGGGGCTGCAGAATGGGAGGGGGAGCTGCAGTCCTGTAGCATGAGCCATCCCTGAGTGCAGGTATTAATGTAATGCTTTTCCCTTTTTATCACAGGTGACCAGGGTGGTTGGACTTTGTCCCCTTTACAACCTGATGTCAGTGTCTCTTCAGATGATGATGATGATGGTGGGCAAAGTGAAGCACAGCTGGGAGTGGCAGATGCTGAATTTGACACAAAGTTTGACATCTTTCATCCAATCTCATCATCACCATCATACACAGCCAGTATACCTATGCATATCCAGTCCCCTCTAACACAGATATTGGACAGTTGGAGGGTGGAGACATAGAACAGGGAAGTGTAGCTACTGTGGCTTCAGTGACTGTCAACACTGGCCATAGCCAAACAGCCGGTGAGTCTCCCACAGGCAGATTGATTGGGGTGCTCATAGGAGACCTATTGTCCCTCCACCACCTGTTGCAGGTGTCTTATCTCATGTCACTTAGTGCATGTTTAAGGCTGTCATGGAGGCACAGGCAAGTTTAGAAAGGAACTCCAGATAAATTCTCAGGGTTATGGATGCAGTACAGTCTGACATCCATGACTGTCTACACTGGATTGCTGATGCCCTGGATTGGTTCACTGATGCAGTGAAAAGATGTTGGTCTGAGAGAGATTGCACACTATCTGTCTTGGAACGCACATTGTCTGTGATGGAACGTCTGTTTGGAGGTGAGCATTGGCCACGTGGATCTCGGTCAGCAACTACATCTACTGTGAGTCAACGTGGCCATGCACAATCACACTCCCATAATGGCAGTATATTCAGTGCTCCAGAGGGGAGTGTGCTGTCTACACCAAGATGCCACAGGCCATGGACTCATGGTCCTGAGCAGTTCCATGGAGGACACATTCCCAGGAGACACCAGTCACCCTCAGGTAGTAGCACAGCATCTAACCTTGAGCGTGGAGATGCCAGTGCAATTCCTGGCAGAGCCAGTTCACATGCTCAGGGAAGAGATGATGAATGGTCAGCTTTACCATGCATGGCTCACAACTGTCCAACATACAGACAAGTAGGGCTAGTACTGAGCTTGGCTGTGTATCCTTAGACACTCGCACACCAATGTCACATTCATGTCATCTACAGACACACACTTCACATCATCATGGTCCATTCTGCCTGCATCCCTTCCTGACTCATGCACAAGCTTGTCAACATATTGGGTCCCCCACACAACACCCTGTGCAAATGATGATACCTGCGCCACATCCCTCTCATCCTTTCATGGATGAAGGGAAATAAAGATATGTGTCTGATACACAGGGTGACTATATGAAATTGTTTCATCCAATGTTGCTTTTGACATGTTACTTGTACTGTTCACTTTCCAAATTTGTACATTGCCATTTATAATGCCTATACCATAATAGTGTGTGTAAATTACAATGGATGCTGTTGCAATGGCTGTGTAGTCACACAATGACAGGTGTCACATGGAAATGTTTATGTCTCCCTTTCAGGATTCTGTAGGACACACCTATAGGTTGTTGTTGTGTCTTTTGGCTTTTCCCGGTTAGGGGTCGCCACAGCAGAACTCCGATCCACTAATGATTGGTAATTGATTTTTACATGCCAAGTTACCAGCCCTGATGCACAACCTTCAACGAAGGTATGCCCATTCATGCATGTCTCCACGCAGAAGACGCTCTAGCTGAGAATTGAACCGGACAGTGTCTTACTGTGAGGCAACAATGCTACCGCAGCACCACCACCGTGGGTTTAGGACACACCTATAGGTACACATCTAAAATCAACCCATCATCATCCGAGCACAGAATTGAATATCAGCACACAAGACAAATGTCAGAAAGGTAGCACAGTATATGTTCCATGGATCATAGGTTCATATCTGTTGAATAAGCTAATGAACACAAGGGCTCTTTGAAGCATAGCCATGCATCCCTATACACTGTGAAGGTATGATACCATTGATAAGTGTAAGCAGGGTGTAGGGAGCTGAAACATCTACAAGCTGAGGTGTGGGGGGTGAACCATCCACAGTTTCCATGTGTCCATTGTAGACACTGGTCCACATGCAGGTGTGATTGTCCTGTTCCCCATTCAATTGTGTAACTTGCACTTGATTTGTGTTAGGGTGGAAATGTACTTTACATGGCTTTGGAGCCTGTTCCATATAGGGTGTAGACCCAGCATGTTTTATATATATATATATATATATATATATATATATATATATATATATATATATATATACATATATATATATATATATATATATATATACACACACACACACACACACACACACACACACACACACACACACACACACACACACACACACACACACACACACACACCACTCTCCAGGCTTAGGTCTGAAGAGCAGGTAATTCTGGTACTACTTGTTTCATGGATATGCAAGAGGTCCACAGTGAGGTCTGACACTGCCTGTATGGCAGTTATACACCACCCCTTCAAAGCATGTAGGAGACAGACTACACAGATAGACCCTTTATGTGTTATGTATAGGACATGTTTCATACACTATGTAGTGCTTTACTGACGAATCTCTGTGGATGTTACAATTATCAGATATGCCTGGCTAGTTACATACCAAAGGTGGCATTGCATCAAGAATAGTTCTGTTGCATGTCGATTATAGTGGAACAATGGTTTCCTTGGTTTACATGCCATACCTTTGTTTATAGGTTGTGCAACATAGAATGATGTCCACAAGATTACAGATACTTGACAGGCAAAGGGTAGATCAATATCTGTGTCCATAAGTCACTAAATACTCAGTCAACTGTTCGAGGTCTGCTGGCAATATGGTTGTTACTGTGGTGGATGACTTCCCAAAGGATAGTATTGTGAATTGTTTGTATTTAGTGTTAGCCCATGGCTCTGATGACAATTGTATGTCTGTGTCAGGCCCTCCTGGAGAACATTAGTGTCAGTGTGGGATTCAATGACAGCTCCTCATTTGTATGAAGTCAGCAATGACTAGAATGTTGGATTGTGTGTCAGCTTGACTTATGGGCTTATAGGGTTTTCCTCCATGGCATGTTGCTCTGTGTGTTGATATGTGTGCTCTTTTCACAGAGTGCATATAGGGATGCTGAGGGTATTTGTTATCTGGACTTTCTCTATGATGTTTTTGTAATTTATGTAGGTAATATGTCAGTGCCTCAGCTCATGTCTTCTCTGGATTTTGTGTGATGGCTGAGGTATGTGTACCACTGACTACTTTAATGACATTAGGAGTAATTTTATGTGAGAGCTTTGCCTCCAGTGACATTGTATATATACATTTCCCACATACCATATAATTTTGTTTGATAATGAAGTGGTTGTTGGTAAACATGTAGCAATTTCTACAGCACCTCAGGATGCCAATATCTAACCGGGTGGTAAAGGTCACAGTGGGAATCCTCATATTCTTGGCAACAGATCCTTTATTATCGATTACACAGTTGTATTGAGTATATCACTCAATGTCACAAATATCTGTTCTGCAACTATGGGGACAATGCTTGACAGTGCATGCTGGTTTCCCTGTGTACAAGTCGCTATTGGAGTTAATGCCAGCATGATTTCTGAGAAAAATGTTCCCCAAGGTGTCTGATCCTACATAGAACACTGACAAACACTGGAGGATAAAGTAATATGTACACCCTATAAATGTAAGGATAGCATACTTAGGCAGTTATTCTGAAGTTGCACACTAATCAAGCAATGCATACTGTGAAAGAACATTTATCTTATGATGGATGCTAAAAAGATGGAAGTTGCCCAAATTGTTGCTGCCTGGCTACTACTACTAGTGCTGGTCTCAACACAGCCTCACTGTGGTGGGATACAAAGCTCATATTCTTTATCTCTCACCAAAAGTAAAATATTAGCACCAAGTTCAATATATGAAGTGGGCAGCAGCCTGTTTGTTGATCAACACACTGGTCACACATGATGCAAGGCTCTGTAGACTTGTTGTAGCCTTTTCCATGTAGATATTTTAATTGGCAACCAGACCAATCATTTTAAGTTTGAATGCATTATGCCTTTGGGAGCAAGAGTTGTAGCACTTGACTAGGGTACTGACCTGATGGTGATTAGGAGCACAGCTGCTCCATCACAATATAAGGTTAAGCCTCAGGTGGCATCGATGTCCAAGGTTACTCCATCAAGTTCCAGAGCAGCAGTGATCCATGTTAGGTGACAATTTCACAGCAACTCATGCAGCCTGGCCTTCAACAGCATAATGGCGATGATCTGCATGACATGCATGTAAGGCCAGCTGCAGACAGTGGCCACCTTTGGGAAATGTCTTTGTCCCTCTCACATGTCCTAGGTATGTCATACTGTACATTTATGTTCCCAGAAGATTAAACTGTGTTCCCACATCATTTCACACAACATACATTTGCTGTCTGGTAAATTGATAGACACTGTAGACTTGCAAGGCTAATGTAATGACAGCAAAGTGGACAAGTGTTCTGTGAATGCATGGGCATGAACAACTTCACTGCAAAGAGTGCCTAAAAAGAGTGTGTTTGAGGCTGTGGACCCCAAGGGTGTAGCAGCATGACCCTTACTTTGCTGGGGTTGTACAGTGAGACATTTGTAGGTATGCTTTTCTGACCATGCCTAATAACAGGATTATGGTGCATTCAAGTGCCACAAGCCTGGCAAAGAAGTGTACTCAGTCAACCATGCCAGCCCATACTGTCAGGTAATGTTTTACCTTAGTATTACACCATAACATCTCTCTAATGGGTCTCTAATAGAATGTATAAATGGCTGAGAAAAAGGGGAGGAGCTTCATAAATGTTTTTGAGAGCTACATATTCCAGGGGCCCTTAAGGTATACATGCTTCTATAAAAGAAGAGGCACTGCTTACCACCAAAATACAAATGTGTAGAATTCAAGCTTCAACATGAGGTAGAGCATCAAGACACACAGATAAACCAAAAATGAGAGGACTCAGTTTCTGCAAATGGAACTGCAGGATTTAATTTGCTGAGAGACCCAACAGCTATCAAGGGAACACCTAGTAAGTACTTTCATTTTTTGAATTGGAGACAAAGACATTTTAATTTGTCTACTGTTGTCTTAGCACTGCAGTATAGTCACTTTCTGTACTACAGATGGTGCACCGAACTGTTGTTTCAGTAGAACAATGTGGACATCGCCAATAGCTTAAGGCAGATTAGTAAATTTTATGAGGAACATAATGTTTCTAGGAAATTACAGTAGAATGAATGCAATGATAATGTTTTATGTTGTCAAAAGATGCATAGCTGTTGGACATGCTCCACTTAAAGAAATCCCAATCCCTCCAAGCTACACAATCTAGGGACCTAAACCTTGTCACCACAATAAACAGAACATGCTGGAGGGATAGATTCCTGTCCCAGAGACTTCCCATACTCTGGAACAGACTACCTATCTGCGTCAAGCAGTGCTCTTCATTAGCACTCTTCAAGAAAAATCTTGATGATTGGAAGAGTAATATGAAATTCACCCCGGGTATCACTTCTGTGGCTCTGCTTGACAGGGGTACAAGAAAATAATTTTCTTGGGTGATGAAAGCCATGGTACCTTTTTGGCTAGGCTTGCATAGGCCCTAGGGCTAATAGCCTAGTACCCACCTATGAACATATGAACCTATAAATCTATTAATATGCTACATGTAAGCATCTGTCAGGCCACTGCCTAACCATGGCTGGTTGTAATGTATACACAAGCAATAATATATTGCTAATGGCATTCTCCCAGACTGTTGCAGAGGTATGGACAGCATGCCCAAACCTGTACTCCTACCCCACACAAACACAACATGTGTGAGATGCATCTGCATTACAAAGCTTGTATCCATGCTCTCTCACACACCTGATAGTACTTCTGACAATGAGCAGGATGCAAACATGCCCACCTCACTCCCTACTCCATCCAAAAAACACATCACACATACCTATATATGTGGAGGACTATACCAGAAACATACCTAATCACCAGACAATTCACAAACAGCAACACAAACACACTACACCTAATAGTACCTCTGCAGAACACAGTACACATAATAGCTGATGCACTACTGTCTCACTGGTCAAACCCTTACCACAAAATACAAATGCAAACATATTAGTCAAAAATTATTACATCGTGAGTCACATTAATGTCCCCTCACCAGGCTAGATAAGGTAAGGCTCATGGTCAGCTGTCTGTGAGGTGGCTGGATATGGCGTATTTCACATACAGTCAAATCTGTCAACAGCAGGTACTGTTATGACTGCATCATAGTTCATGTTGTTGTATAAGACTTGACACTTACCTCTCCGGACTGTGTGATGAAAGACATGACTGACCTCTCACACTATGTGTCTCAGGCAGGTATGTCCTTAGCCATCACCTGCATTTAACCTTCAGCTGAGATGGAGCCTCAATACTAACAGAACATGATTGACTTCAATAACAAGCTTAGCATCTGGTGTCAATCTAAGAGGATCCACTATCTGTCGGTCTGGCATGACATGCTCAACAGACCTCAATGGTTTGCCATAGATGTTCTTCATCTGTCACCACTGTGATTTAGGATACTGGCAAAAGACTATTGCCACCCCTATAGTGCACTTTTTAGGTGGTGTCTGAAGGACAAATTTTCCAGTGTAAACACCCCATGTACAAACAATCTCAAGGTTATGCTGCTAAATGTTAGAAGTGTCAAAATGAAACTGCAGTCACTGGAAGCTGACCTCATCTAGAGACACGCAGACCTTTGGGCAGTCACAGACACCTGGTATAAGGCTATGGTGAGCACCAGAGCCACACAGGATACACCTTTCACAAGTGCAGACCTCAAACTGAAGGCATGTAGGCTAATGTTGGTGGTGTATAAATATTCATTAAGTATGCATACACACCCACACTGGTTACACAGTATGATTCCATGGATAGACTGCAGGTGCTATTGACTGTGGGGCACCTAATAAAGTTATTGGCAACTACAGGAGCCGCTTTATGAATCAGGGCACCCACTTTGCTTATTTGGGTCTACATGACTCTATCAAGATACAAGTGGACACCATGGTTTAAGGTGAGTTTTACTACCCACTGACTGGGTTGATTACTCATGCTCAAACTCACTTGCCCAAAGGTTACTTGACTTCATTACCTGCAATGGTCTGGACTAGCTGGTTGACACCTCAACAAGGGGAGCTAACATACTTGATTGGATGCTTACCAATATGGGCAATCACTGTAGCACCCCACTTTGAGGTCCTCCCTGGTGAGATCTGACCTCAAACTGGTCTTACTCGAAGTAGATATCACACCTGAACCCCCCCCCCATTGCAGCAATTACACTACAGAGATTCACCAATACAGATTGTAACCCTCTATGGGTTTGTATTAATATAGCTTCGCTGTACCTCCTGCCCTGTAACAGGCAACTATGCCAAGGTCTAGACCAATGGGATATACAAACACCTGTCTGAATGCATTAACTTGGCTGCACCTGGCATGAGCGCAAAAAGTTCCTTATGGCAAAGCAAACCTGGCTGGTGGACAGCTGCCAGTAACAGGTTTTGCAATAATAGGAAGACATTGCTGTCTGTAGGAGGGAGGGATCCTCCCTAAACTGGAAAAATCCCTCCTCAACATAAACTATCAAATAAGTGCTGTGAAGTCATCCAAAACCAAGTATGGGTCCAAATTAGCCTTCTCCACAAAGGACAACCACAAGACATTATATATTTGTACCTGTAACCCAAAAGGAAAGGCCAACATGTTTGTCAAACTCATGCCTAAAGATAACTCATATACATAACCGGTCAACGGGTACTGTGAAACCATTATTCCCCGGTCCCCAACACATGTACCTCATGACATCCCTACTACCTATTCCATACCTTGTATCTGTCAACAGCAGGTCATAAATGGCCTCTCTGTGGACAAAAACACAGCATTTATGGGACATGATAAGATCACAGGCTGAGTCCTACATGGGCTCCAACATGTAGTAGTAACACCATTGTGAACTCTTTCCAGTCATAGTGTAACCAGCAGCTTTGTCCCAGCTAAATGGAAACAGCCACCTTTATCTGATTGCACAGAGGTGGTGCATCCACTGATGCCAGAAACTATATACCTGTTATCATGACTAGCCATATTTGCAAGGCCATGGGGAAAATCATCACTGACCCTATCAACAAAGATATAGGTTGACCATACACAGTTTCGATTTGTCAGAGGGAGATCATGCCTGTTAAATCTGGTGGACATCTTTGAGACAGTCACCTAGGACCTAGATGAGGGCAGGACTATGCATGCAGACTACCTGGACATAGCAAAAGCATTTGACATTAGCCCCCAACTCAGCTATCATTAACAAATACACCCACTAGACATCACCCCTTATATCATTAGAGGGGTCATTCACTGCCTCAGTGATAGAGGTCATATAGTCAAAATAGGGGAATCCACCTCCAATAGTAGAGATCTAACCAGTGGTGTTCCACAGGGTTTAGTCATGGTTCCTGTACTGTTTGGAATCCATATCACCAAAGTAGATGCACAAGGTACATGTCTGTGGCTGACAAGGTTTGCTGATGCTGCAAATTGGAAGCAGTCACAGAATCTCCAAATTATGTCAACATCCTACATGAGGGTCTTACTTAAACAAATATTTGTTGCCAAAGTCATGGCCTTAGACACAATGCAAATATATATATTATCATTGCTTTCAGTAACAGTGATGTTCCTGCTAAGTACGACATCAATAGCAAAGCCTGACATACATGCACAGTGGTGGGAGACCTGGGCAACAGGGTGACAGCAAATGTACCTTAGATCACCATGTCTCCACAGTGATATAAAGGGCATTCTATCATGCTATCATGCTCATGTAATAAGCGAGGTCATTGTTTCCAGAAGTAGTAGATGTCATAACCTCCATGTCCTCTTCCCTCTGCAAACCAATAGTTGAGTGCAATGGCCCTTTTGGTATGCACCTTTCTAAGCACCTGCTGCAATTGGAGAGACCACATAGTTTCTTCATAAGGGGAAGTCAGGTCTGCAGCATCTGTCCATGGTGAGCATCTGATATCACTGTCACTTTTAGTTTGTGACATACAGAGTACTCAGAGGTGATCTCTGGGTTGCATACGAGGCAATCTCTGACCCAGATGTATTGGAAATGCTGCATATCCATAAGTCAACTGGTACACAGGTTATTCGCTGTATAGACCTTAACCTAGCATGTGACATTAATACAACCTGCTGGGGGAAGACATTCTCTACCACGGTTTAACACACCTTTGGAACAGACTCCCATATGATGCCAAACAGAGCACCTCACTGGCCCTTTTTAGATGCAATCAGTACAATTGGATAGGTGACCATAATTTCACCATGGCAGTTCCAACTGGGTCCCTTTTGGACAAGCACAATAGGTGTTGATCATGTACATAAATGTAACAATGTGGCTATGAATCTATGTGCACTAGGGCCATTAACCAAGTAAATTCTAATGAGCCTATAATCCTATAGGCAGATGTAAAATGCTCTAACATACACACAAACTTGGCTGCAATGAGAATAGTACCAGAACCTATTCAGTTATGCAAAACATTGAAAAGCAGTCACACCAAGTTTGTTGCTGTGAGATTAGGACCCCTACCTATCTAGTCTTGCACACTATAGAGCACAGTACTTATCACCTGCACCATTGCTTAAGTCTGACCTTAACATAGTTTTAGGTAGTCTTATGGTAGATGACATTAGCAAACCTGTTTGGAGTCAAGAGTTTGGAGGCTTGCTTGACCTGCTAGGCCAAAACAGTGCAAAACCCTGTTTGTTTGTAATTAAGTGTGGGATTCATATTTGTTTTAGGGACGTTACAGATCACAGTACTTATCACACACGCCCCAGCTTACATTTGACCTTAACATGGATTTAGGTAGTTTTATGGTAGATGATATCAACAGGTCTAGTGGGTGGCAAGAGTTTGGAGGCCTGCATCACTTGTTAGGCCCAAAACAGTACAAAAGCCTGCATGTTTGTAAGTAAGTCTGAGATTCATATTTTTTGTGGGGAAGTTACACATACACACCTAACCATAGCAAGTGAGCTGCAGTGAGATTAGAACTCCTCCCTATTTAGTCTTGCACACTGCAGATCACAGTAGTTATTGCATGCAATACAGCTTAAGTCTGATATTAACATGGCTTAGGTAGCCTTATGGTAGATGACATCAGCAGGCCTGGTGGAGGGCAATAGTTTTGAATCCTGCATCACTTGCTAGGCCCAAAACAGTGCAACACCCTCTTTGTTTGTAAGTGTGGGATTCATATCTGTTATGGAAAAGTTACATACATACCCAAACACAGCAAGTGGACTGCAGTGTGAGTAGAACCCCTACCTATCTAGACTTACATACTACAAACCATAGGACTTATCACATGCACCATGGCTTAAGTCAACATTAAAATTACTTTAGGTAGTCTTATGGCAGATGACATCAGCAGGTCTTGTGGAGGTTGAGAGCTTGGAGGCCTGCATCAACTGCATGAGCCAAAAAGTTCAAAACAATGCCAACTTTGAAGTCAGTGTATATGTTGTATGTACCCTTGCTCTTTGGAAGGACATACACACACAGCAAGTGAGATGGAGTGAGAGTAGAACCCTTACCTATCTAGTCTTATACACTACAGATTACAGCACTTAATGCATGCACCACAGCTGAAGTCTGTTTTGTAAATGACAGCAGTGAAGTAATCCTAGAGAACAAAAACAAGGCCTGTGTTGAACAGCTTGGGAGGCTTGCAGAGTCAAATTGCTTCCTACTGTCATCTGCAGCTAGTAGAATAACAGTCAGAAAACTGTTTTGTAACCTTGCTATGTGACAACAGTACCTGTTTTGGGCATATGCGTATGTTTGCATTTTGATGGGTAAGCCTGTGGCAAAACTAAATTAGCCCTGTCAATGAGTGTGCACACAACATAATACAGTACACAACTTGTTCAGTTGTTGATGTATGTTTTTTGCAATCCAGCAGACACAGGGGGCTGTACTGAATGTGGGTGTTATTACTGCCATAGATACAAACATGTGGCTTGACAATATATTTATGTATTTATATATGATGCCATACATTTTCAAGGTTTCCACATGCTGTAATAGGGAGATATGGTATGACTCACCACTATCCAGATGTTTGCAGCAGGTACACAGGTTTGACTTGTGTGTTTCACATGAAAATGTGGTTTGCTGTCAAATGCGGTGTCATTTACACATGACATGAGAGAAGACTGCCAGAACTCTGAGCTTCACATATCCCAGTAGTCCTCCAGGTGCAACAAATGTTATTCTACACACGTCCACATATTTTTCAGTGCATTTTCTAATATCGAGTCCTTCCTTTTGGTCCTTTGTCCAACAGTATAAGTGTAGTAGTGGAGCTTTACTCTCCCTGATCTGGGTATGTAGGGCAATACAGACATTCACACAAATATACATACATATATATATGTATATAAGTATAATAATATACCTATATATAAAGTCTTAAGCAAAACTGTGTGAGGAGCAGTAGATTTGCTCTCTGCTTAACTAAGTGAATGGGCATGTGCAGTGGCATTTTCAGCTTGTTTGTGTGTTGCTAAGCTGCTCCAAAATTGGTGGTGCATTGCTTACACCAGAGCCTTACTGTTTCATCAACTGCCTCCAGTCCACAGCTAGCTGTACTCCAGGCCGGGATTATGACATGATTACAAAAACTCAAAGCTAGATTTACCTCCATATTCAGGTCCATAACTGAATCTACAGTTTCAATAACTGTGTGCTGTATGTAATATACAACGTTTATTTATATCTTCCAAATCTCATGCGGTTAATTTGTGATATATTTAACAGCATACTATACTCCTGTGGCCAAATCGTCAATTTAGTCAAGTTATTTATCAGACATGCCCCATCTGTAACACATGTAATCAATATATCCAATTTCAAGTCATCTGCATACAGACTGTAGAACAACTCAAATTAAATGAATAGGTATACAGAGAAATCTGAACAAGTCTGGGAGCAGAAAAGAGCCCCGAGGGATGCCCTGGCTGTAACCAATTATTCCACTTGTCCAATTTGTGTATGATACTTGCCATGTCCTATATGTAAGCCAAGAAGGTATTGATCTTATCAAGAGTACATCAATACCTAGTTGTTCTAGTTTTTGATTATTATTTTGTATATGGCCCAGAAAAATCTCTATAAATTACATGACAGCACAATTTGTCAGTTATTGCTGTTATTATATTATCATAGTACATCATGTTGCAGGTGTAGCTTAAACCTACTTTCAACATATGCATGCTGATATATGTTTCAAGTCCCAACCTTTACAATTCCGATACTGAGTAATCTACTATTACTTATCACTTTTTAAATAGATCTTGGATATGCAGTGCAGATGTAAATGTGCCAGTGATATGTACAATAGGTTAATATTAGTATAGTACACACACACAGTCACAGTTTGTAAAACAATACATATTATTCCTTAACATGCCAAATATCTGGATATCTATGGAGTAGAACCCTGCACACCTTCACACAAGCTACCTGCCATAGTCCTTTGAGCCACAGAATCACACCATCATCTGCATAAGTATGTTCTTTGCTATTCTCAGTTAGCTGACATATATGTAAGTTCAAATTATACATTACTGTTCTGATGTGAGTGGCATATTAACTGCATGAAATGCTCATACAGCATAGATGATTTATTGTTATGGCAGTTATAAGGGGAAACTTGCTATTTTGAGGGGTGCAGGAAAAAAAGTCCATGTTCTGCTAGGACACGCACTAGTCTATCATTTGACCTCACTGTCTAACATGTCCCTTGAATAAAGTACCAGTCACCTATTGCAGTAGGACTGCATGAATATTTCATGTATGAGGCCTCCCCACTACAAATGGTGACATGTCAGTGAAATTGGTGTCTGTAGTTCCATTTGGATGTAACTTCTGTCCAAACAGCCCATTATAATTGCCAGCATAATTTACCAGGTCCATATCTACAATGACATAACATAACAATCCACAATATTGCTATCTAGTAAATGGACTTACCTTGCAAGTGCAGCAGTTTACACAACTGTAGATCAGGACTGACTCTGTCTGATGTGAGCAATACACAGCCAATACATGGATAGGTAGAGCATGTGTGATTTGGCTGGCATCAATTTTCATATCTGTATGTGAGTAGGAATAAGGTGCTAGTCCCTAGGTCCCTAGGCTGTCAGTGAATGTGCTATGCATTGTCTCTTAGCCAAAGCCAGGGCATACTGAGCATGCCTACATCTGCCTACAAGGACATCACCAAGTGGTTTCTCCTCCATGTTTTCCTGTGACTGTGGCTGTTGTGACCTAGGCACTGATGGGGGGCTGTGTATCCTTTCCCTTTGCTGATCTTGCTGCAGCTGTTTCCAAAGAATCAGATTGTGTAGTATAGCACATACTGTGAATATCTGAGCACATATGGCTGGAGTATACTGCAGGGCACCACCAGATATATTGAGGCACCGGAACTGTGACTTCAGAAGCCCAAACACACCTCTATGATGTGCCCTAGCTCATGCATGTGCCTCATTATGGTGTTCCTCCATGGGTGTGTGTGCATTTCTGATGGGTGTCATCATCCAGAGTTCCATGGCATAGCCAGCATCCCATAGTAAATTGCCCTGTGAGATGTCCCCCATAGCAAACATCTGGTGCATCTGTGATATGTGCCAGATATGGGAGTCATGATAACTGCCTGGGTTGCCAGCACACACATTCAAGATAATTCCCTGGGCATTGCACACAACTTGGCAGTTGATGGAGTGGTATCCCTTGTGGTTAACATAGATTCTACCCTCTTCACCAGGTTGCCTTGATGTGTACATGAGGCAATCTATGGTACCAGTTCTTCAGGGTAGTGTGCTATGCATTCGATGTGTTGCATATTGCTGGCCCTCACCTCAGGTTTTAGGGGAAAAAACATGTGATCATTGGCATGTGAGGCATAGCATTGAGAAACAGGTGGAGTATCCTGGATGCAGATGCCTGTTACAACCCCATCATGTCCCCAGTTGGTCTTTGAAAGGTACCTGTAGTTAGTATCCTAAGGGCTACACATACCTTAGTTTCTACTGGGATGCGTTCACCTTTATTAACTCTGGCTCTGATTTGAGGGCAGCAGAGCTCACTGAGCTCTTGTAATATGTCCCTGTCCACCATGTAGTGGTCTACAATATCCAGCTCATGAAGCTCCTAGAAGGTTACCTTGGGCCTGAGCACTCTTCTCCTTCTCAGCCTAGGCCTATTGTCAGCAGCACCAGCAGTATTGACTTCAGCATCTAGCACATACTACTGTAGGAATGCTGCAGCAGCCC
>NC_056746.1:1199732891-1199757891 GCF_019279795.1 Protopterus annectens | reverse complement strand
CAAGTACTTCACTGGGAATTCTGATGGGCTGTCTGAATCCCTTACAGTGGATCGGAACTCCTCCTCATCTCAGTGCATGGTGGTTTGGCAGGCCCATCTCCAGCAGCCATTTATCCCCGTGCTCTTTTCTTTCATTTGGTGTTGATTTCAGTGGCCCAGTATCTGATAGATGGGTAGTCACAGCCATGGTCACCTACAGCACTGACATCTTCAACCACCTGCTACCAGATATGGTCATGGAAGGGCTTGTCATATTGGACCTCCAGTAAGAGATATGAACCATGACATGGCATGGCATCCAGATCAAGGATGTCATAGTACCACTGTACTCAGCCCTCATCAGACCAGTACAATGCACCCTTTGGCATGCATCCGACCAGACACCCGCAACAGCTGAAGTGTCCTCAGAGGTTTCTCAACAGAAAAATACAGGGTTAACCAACATGTCATATGTGGACCGAATAAAAGCCCTATCACTGTATTCAGTTTCCTACTGATTATTGATTGGAGATCTGTCCCTGACCTACAAGGCAGTCTGTGACCCACCCAGCCCTGATGGAAATGTTGAATATTTGCAATAACTGCACAAGAGTTGCCAGTGGTGTCCATTTCCCTTATGGACAGAGGCAGTCTGCAAAAATAGTCAGGACCTTGCTTGCTGACCCTTGCTATCTTTCCCCTAAGGACAGCAAATTAGGTAAAATCTGGGTAAAACCGGGTAGGCTTTTAAGGGCTGTTGAGTCATTAGTCTAGTAATCTTCTATGAACATATAAATCTAAGAACAAAGTGCTTGCACTATCACCTTTTTTTCAGCAGTTGAAAATGTAGGATTACATGGCCCATGTTTCTTTGGAGCCATATCCCTTTATGGGATGAAAAAGAAAAAAATATATAAATGTGTGTGTGTGTGTGTGTGTGTGTGTGTGTGTGTGTGTGTGTGTGTGTGTGTGTGTGCGTGTGTGTGTATAAATATATATATATATATATATATATATATATATATATATATATATATATATATATATATATATAAATATATATGTTTCAGTAAAACAAGCAAGCTGACTGGCAAGAAAACAAATATGAATGTATGCAGGCATCATCTATGGAAATAAATGTAATACTCTATAGGAATATAGGGTCTACTTTAGATCGCCGAAAGCTTAAAATCTCGAGCGTTCACATGAGCGAAAATGTAGATATTCGATATGCATTTTTTTGGATTGCAGTACAGTGGAGATCGGGATATTTGCCCTTTCATCATTGTAGTATGATCTCGGAGTTGGAATATATATTTAGCGGGGGGTGTGGGGGGCTGTGCATTTACGAGTACCTGCATATTCGCTCATGTGAGCACTCAGGATTTTAAGTTTTCGGCTATATAATATAGACCCAGAATATACACATGCAAATACATAACTAGAAAGCAGCCCCCTCTCCCATAAAAAGAAGAAGAAAAAAAAAACAATGAAAACCCACTAAGGATGTAATAAGTTGTAAGTTCAGAATTGATGCAATTAATCAATGTGTAGGAAATTTAAAATGTTATAATTCTGGATAATCTTTCTTGATGTCAGAGACACATAGCCTTTACATAGCTGTCCTAAAAGGTAACCTTGACATTGTAACATTTACTTTTACAGTTATAAACAAACATCTTGTGTGGTACTTGCAATTCATGCAGTGTCCTCTAGCATGAGATCTTAATTAGATAGTGGATTCAAACCATATGTTTCAACCTCTTAGAACAAGAAATCTGGACAAAGCCATAAATAATGGGGGACAAAGGATCAAAATAGGGACATTTTTAAATATTGCTTATACAAACTTAGACAGTTGATAGAATAACAGGTTTTGCATTAGCATACATTTTCTGAAAAGCATGAAGCCTGAATCTCTGATGTCTGTCATTATATTCTGACTTTAATCCTTAATGATTTTCCAACAATTTGCTAGAAAACCTAAATTTTATGAGAAGCAGACCAAAAATATGAGGCAAAAATCTGGACATTCTGTGAAAATCTTTACAGCTGAGAGGTTTGATACAAACCCAAGCATTACTCTAACTCACTGTATGTATATGTGAATTTACATGTAGGTAAAGAATGGTGTCACCCACATATCTGATGTGTACAAGTATAACAGGAAGGATCATGGTCAAGTGGGCCCTAGACAGGGTAATGGATTGGGCCACTCCCCATACAGAACCACCCCCACACCCCTCAGCCATTCTTGTCTCCCATTACTTGGCTGTTTCAGTTATTATAAACACTGTTCAAACCTCTTAGTGGGCATACTGTTTTCTGCTTTACGTCTACACTGATTAGAGATATTTGAATTTAATTTAAAACTTTTATTTCAAATTTTATAGCACAGTGATAGACATTTGCTAAACAAAGTAATATAGTCTTGCAATGAAAATAGACAGCATTAAAACTTCTCTACCCTTGAAATTCACATTCATTGAAATGGCATTGAAACCCACATTCAAGGAAAATGCTTCTGGCCAGTTGTAGATTATGTTTACCTTTGGGCTGTTTTCAAATCATAGGCCCCTTCCACCCATTTTTAGGACCATGTAAACATGCAAGAGTTATTTAATTCATCTTCCTAATTGTATTAAATCATATCTCTTGTATGATACAGCACCACTTGTTAGTGAGTTTTTTAAGTTTATAGCTTTGAGCATCTTTTCCAGTAAGCAATGAAACAACACATATGAACCAATAATGACAAAAATGTCCAGTTCAGAACATTTTTTTCTCAACATTTTTTTTTATTTTTCAAATGTATTTGAATGAATTCCATAGTATTTATACATAACATCTTAAATAACTATGTACACTATTTACATTAGCCTGACACTATAACAGATCTTAATGTATACAGTTGCTTTATAAGTATGTCCACTCCATTATCAGAGTGTCTGATCAATTATTGTAGAGTGTCAATCAATGATAAGACTTTTCCCTAAGGGTTGTTGATAAATGGCTTTGGATAAATTCTCAGTTCTTTAATTTTAATTTCCAATAATGCTGTTGTTTTCAGTAGGCTGTAGAAGTCTTGTGTTTTGGTGTTGGGAAATTGTGTTTGCATTCCTTCTTCTTGCTATACACTTCCTTGAAATTGCAAGTATAGTCCATACTAGATGCATGTTTGACCTATTCAAATGAGGACCTTCGCTCACATTTAATAATACAAGAGTTTTAATTACATAAAATGATTCATTAAATAAAGCTTGTAGAAAGTTATTAATACCATTCCAAAATGGCTTAATTTTAACACAATCAAAGAAAATGTGGTTCCAATCTGCATTGTGTACTTGCTCACATCTCCAACATATTCCTTTTATGGAATAACTACTTCTACTGATTCTGTCTGGGGTTAAGAATGCTCTGTGCAAGCATTTCCAATTAAAAACTTTCCAGTATTGTGTAAAAGATGTATATTTTATCGATAATAAGATATTTGTCTTAATATCTTCAGTTAACTGTATTGACTGTCCTTTTGTTATATATTTCCAATATGAGGTTTTGGGTATTGTTTTATAGTTTATCAATATTTTGTAAAATTTTGAAATACAGTTTCCAATGTCAAAGTCATTATATATGATTTCATATATGTAGTTCATAAATTTAGATATTTCTTTAAACAAAGAATTGTTAATTATTCTACTTAAATCTTGTGAATATGACAGAATACTCTGTAAAGTTAGCCAGTCCTATTGTGGAATTCTGAATGTTGTTTCTATTACTTGCATATCTAAAACTTTTAGTCTTTTGATACATTGGAGCCAACAAACAAATAATTTCTGTTCCCAGGAATTAATAATTTCTCTGTATATTTTATGTGGAAAGTTCTTTTTTGACTATAAATGGTGTTAAAAGATCAAACCAGATTTTTAAATCTATATTTGCATTAATAATTTTCCTAAATGAGTCAATGTAATAATTAGTCATACAAGTTTTAGTGGGGTTAGTTATGTTATATTGCATACTAATACATATGTGCCATGGCAAATTGTTTTATCTGTTATTTGAAAATTGTTTTGTAAATCAAATTCATTTATTGACATTACAGTTAGTAATTCTTTCTAATTTTCAGAGTAATTTTGACTTATCCAATCTGAGATTATTTTAGATATTGATGCTTTTATATATGTTTTTTTTATATCAGGAAAGTTTAATCCTCCCTGTTTCCATGGTCTGATATAATGTATTAAAGCTATTCTGTTTCTTTTAGGAAATCATAAAAATGTTATTAGGCATGAATTTATTTCTTTAAGTATATTCCTTTCTGGTAACAGTTGCATTGCCAAGGCTATATATAGGATCTTGAGCAGGAAAACAATTTTTAGTAACTGTAGTCTATTCAAATGTTAATATTATTTTGTTCCATTTTTCCACAGTTATTTTAATTGTACTGATGATATTATTGTAGTTTTTGAGACTAATTCTTTATTATCCTTGAAAGTTCAACTAGAAAAGAAAAAGCAACAAATGCACTGTGTGCAAAATTCTGTCTCTGTGTCTTGGGAATTCACCTCTATTCAATGCTCATAACAGTCCACAGCACCTTCTATGAAACCAAGTAGAAGTGAACAAAAGTTTATTGTAATGCCAACAAACAAAGAATGGTTATTATTATCCTTGCATAACTCAATTCCTAGATATTTTAAGGTAGATTCTTGTTTCCCTATGATGTGATCCCCCTTAGTCTACAGTCTTTCTTTTTTTATTTAAAAATAAAAATTTTGATTTTGATTTATTGAAATGGAGTCCTGAAGTCATGTGAAATTTGTCAGTTAATATATCTAATTCTTCTAATGTCTCTTTTGCATTAGATAATGTTAGTAATATGTCATCAGCCAATAGCATTACTTTAGAATTGCATTGTTCATAAACAGCTATTACTTTGATTTTTATATTGTTATGAATTGAATCTGATAATATTTCAATAGCCAGAGCAAATAGAATTGGTGACACGGGACATCCTTGTTTAGTGCCTTTTGTTATACATATAGATTCAGAGGTAAAAGGACCTAATTTGACATATGCTAAATTATTTGTATATATATTCTTTAGGAGATGAACAATGGATGCAGGAAATTCAATAGCATTAGGATTTTTAATAAATAGTCCCAGTTTAGGGAATCAAAGGCTTTCTCTATATCTAAGCCAATTATGAGTGTTTCTTTATTTTCTTTATTAACATAATCTATAAGAGAAATTATCCTTTTAATATTGTAATGTGTGTGTCTATGATATATAAAACCAGTTTGATCATTATTTATTGTTTTGGATAGTGGTATTTTCATTCTGTTAGTTAATATTGTCATAAATATCTTATAGTCATTATTTAATAATGATATATGTCTATATGAGGTACAGAGGTTTGGGGATTTGTTTTCCTTTAGGATTGGTGTGATTAAGGAATATCTCCAAGAGGGTGGTATTAAAGCTTGTGACTGAAGTTCTAATAGAGTTTTATGGAAGAGGGATAGGGGTCTATATTAAAATCTTGAAGTCTGACAATATCGAATACGATATTGTCTACACGAAAATACGACACTACATCAAACGTTTAAACAGAAAATCTCTGTAGGGAGAGATTTCCGCTTACTTCAATGTAGTGCATTCTCTGAGTTGGTATATTTAAGTAGGGGATGTGGGGGGGTGCAAGGGGGCTTGCTCCCCTGCCTACACACTATTTATTTATTTTTATAATTTAGTTTTTTTTTTGGTTTATGATGGTTTAACACTTGGATAATTAAAGTTCAATCTTTAGTGATTCGAAGTTTTAAACCTTCAAGATCATAATATAGACCCAATGAATAGTATATTTGAAGGAAAAAAATGAATATATTTCCATAATTATGCCATCTATACAGGGAGCTTTATTATTTTTACCCTCTTTCATTGTATCTGTAATTTCTTTGCAGGATATGGGTGTTTGCAGATCTAGTTTTAATTTTTCTGTTTTTTTTTTTTATATTAGAAAATTTTACATCTAGATTTAATTGATTGATATGTATATTTTCTTTTTGGAAATGTTCTGCATAGTGATTTCTATAAGCATCAAGAATATCACCTATATCCAAAACATTTTTCCCTTTCTTTTCATGGAAGATACTTTTAATGTTATTAGCTTTAAATTGTATTTTGATTCTTGTGGATAAATTATGTAGATATTTGGTAGAAGTAGCCAAGGTATTCATTTTTAGTTTTGCTAAAGCTAAACTAGTTTTATGTGTTATAATTTTGTTGTATTTATTGTTTAATACTTCTACTTTCTTTTTCATCTCCAAATGATTTTGATATTTTCAGCTTTTACTGACAAACGTTTGGATTGTAGATATAATAATTCAAAATCCCATTCTCTGATTTTTTTATATCAAGTTAGGGTTTTACCATATATGTACGCTTTTAATGAGTCCCATATCATTATTTTATTTATCTCTGTGGTGTAATTAATATCTAAGAAGAACTGTAATTCAGATAATAACCGGGTTTGAACTCTTTAATTTTAGTTATATATGCTGGAATTCTGGAGTTAAAGATTAATGGTTTGTATCCATTTTTAAGTTTTTTAGTATGAATTGTGGTCTGAAAAGGGGCAGGGAGTGATTGAGAAAAGTCATGGGCAGCAAATATTTTATCTATTCTAGTTTGGGTACCAAATCTGTGATCTTGATGAGAAATCAACAAAGATTTATCTTCTTTAAATCTGAAAGTATCTGCAAGATGAAATAATTCTACCCACTGGTTTAAAGCTTTGGATACAGAAGATGTACACAGCGGCCTTTTATTTGTAGTTTCAGAAATATCAAATATACAGTTAAAATCTCCTCCTAATATTAAGTTGTCTTTATAATTATTGGAAATGAAATCCAAATGTTTTTTTAACAGTTCCTGTTCCAGTGCCTAGGAACCAGTATAGATTGGCTTGGGTCCATATTCTGCTATTATATTTAAGTATTACTGATGCCATAAAGCCTTCTTTATCTTCATACTTATAAATGATTTCTGGATTAATCCTATTTGTTTTCCATAAAATTGTTACATCTTTTGTCTTTGTCTTATAAGTGGATTACACCAATACCATATATTCCTTAGGATTCCGTTTGTAATTGTCATTTGTTTTGAAATGAGTTTCTTGAATAACGACAAATTGTGCTTTGTTCAGTTTTAAATATTTCAGTAGATTTGATCTCTTGCTAGGATTGTTTAAGCCGTTAGTTGTTGTATCTTTCGGCGTTTCCCGGTTAGGGGTCGCCACAGTGGAACTCCGGTCCGCTAATGATTAGCAGTAGATTTTTACGTACCGAGTTTCCAGTCCTGAAGCACAACCTTCAATGAAGGTACACCCATTCATGCATGTCTCCACACAGAAGATGCTTTAGCTGAGAATCGAACAGGACAACGTCTTACTGTGAGGTGACAATGCTACCGTAGCACCAGCATTAGTATTTAAAGATAATAAAGTTAAATCCATCTTAGGTTATTTAGACTATGTATTTTTTGTTTTATTGTGACTATTAAACATTTTCCTCTGAAAGAAAGGAAATTATCATTTTTATACTTTGAGTGTTTACCGATAAAGTAATGTTTTGGTCAGGCATACTAAAAATGTTTTTGTGAAATAACAAATTTAAATTAATAAATGTTAACCAAACTAAGATCTGCACTAGCCATGGACTGAAAATCATTCCTAATCTGATGGATAAACCTAAATTCATCAGATTATCACTTATACCTTGACAATCCAGAACATCTGAGCTCTACAAATTGAATTATCATATGGAGAATATTTGTAATTGGAATAAGCAATGCTTATATTATTTTGAACAGATATAGTACTATTGTAGATTAGACAGAATTCTAATACAATATAAATGTCTACTTATTGTATAAGCAATTAATATTTACATGAAAGATAGAATGGAAACAATTCAATCATAGTAAAGTAGAATGTATCATATATAAAACCTCAGTAAAAGATTATAGCACACAATTATTTAACATATTCACCCTTATTGATGAAGTCTTTCAAAACGTATTACTTATTATAAATAGATGGTAATAATATTTATACCTTATGTTTATAATACAATGTATTTTACTGGATATATCAGAAGTTATAATTCATTGTTTGCCAGAATTTAAGTAATCACTTTGTTGCTAACTTACTTAAAGCATCAAGTTTGCTTTATGTGAACATTGATGAGAGTGCATTTTAATTATCAGTGCATCCCCCCCCCCATTTCCTACACATAAGGATTTTCATATATGTCATTTCTTATTATAAAATGAGTGAAATTTTAGGTTAAAAACAACAAATTCACTTATTGTGATTAATGATTACAAGTTCCCTTTCCATATTTATAAACTGCCATTTTATGGCATATACTGAATGTTTTTAGATTTAAATGGCAACATTCTATTTTGTATAATCAGCAAAGGTTAAATTGAGTGATTATTGTCAATTTAATACTATTTGTTCAGAATGTGATTGTTACATTCTATGACATTCCTAGTTTAGGCTTCTATTGTTTCCCTTGAACAACTTTGTCAGTTTGATGTCATGTATAAAACATTAGTTACCTTGGTAACAGCTTAAGTATTATGTAGGGTCAAGATGGGTTACAAAACCACAATTCAAGTTAAAGCAATTATATGACTTGTTATGCACATTTACTTATATGAGAAAATCATCATGCTTCCCCTTCATGTTCAATACAGTGTACGTCATTTATGACAAGTTAAAACAGTCGTGTTATTATACACAAGTCCATGTTATTAAACTGAGTGTCTATTGTCAATTTAATACTATTTGTTCAGAATATGATTGTTGCATTCTGTGACATTTCAAGTTCAGGCTTCTATTGTTTATCTTGAACAACATTGTCAGTTTGATGTCATGTATAAAGATTAGTTACCTTGGTAACCGCTTAAGTATTATATATGGTCAAGATGGGTTACAAAAACTACAATTCAAGTTAATGGAATTACATGACTTGTTATACATATTTATTTATATAAGACAATCATCATGCTTCCCCTTGATGTTCAATGTAGTGTATGTCATTTATGACAAGTTAAGACAGTAGTGTTTTTATACACAAGCCCATGTTATTAAATCCTGTCTTTAATATCTAAATTCAGCAGACTGCTTCATCTTATATGACAATTATATATTTTCTGTCTAGATTTACTAAAATCATACATTACACAAATACTGTGTGTGTTTTTTTTTTTTTGGTTGTTGCTTAGTTATTTGAGAAACCACAAGCTGTAATGCTTAATCTGATATTGTTAATCCTTGTTTATTCCTTATGTATGGGTATCGGTTCTGAGCTCGGAACTGAGCCGGCCATTTTCCAAGCTCATGTCAGCTTCAAGCTCTCGAGCTAAACTCTTACCCACAATTCCCCCTCTCCCTGTTACCTCAGATTTCATTTGCCGCATTGCCATCCGGTCGTGTCAAGCTACTTCTCTTGAGCTAAGTACAATCATTTGTTGTTTAATTGCTTTACAAATTACTTTTCTGTCAAAAAGTTGATATTTTATTGTCTCTTGCCCTATCGCATCTAGCGTTTATAATTTCCTCAGCTTTTTTCTCTCCTTTACTTCCTCCTTTTACCACAGGGTAATTTCTCCTTACCATCGTTGGTAATCCCTTTCCTTTCTTTTTCATAACTTCGGGTACTCTCTTGTACCATTGTTAGTATTTTTCTGTTTGTTAATATGGCAGATAAAAAGGGTAGTCCGGGGTTTAAGCGGTGTTCTGATTGTGGACACAAACTGCCTACTTCTGATGCACACTCTTTATGTGCTTATTGTTTGGGAGCTTCCCATTTATCTGTTGAACCACCTTGTACTATATGTGAAAACTTTTCTAATAGAACTTTGTTAGAAAGGAAAAATAAGCTAATACTGAAGGGACTTCTAAAATCTCCCTTTTCAGAGGCTATTTCTGGGTCACAGGTCTCAACCCCTCCTAAAGCCCATAAGAAAATGGATGTATATACTAAGGCTAAAATCCTTGCCTTAGTCCCCAGCTGGGGACTCTCACCAACCAAAATCTAAAAAGGCTAAAATTTTGGCTCCAGTGCTCTCTCAGTCAGCCCCAGTGCTTTGGTGCCTAGACCTCCGGCACCGAGGCCTTCAGCTCCATTAGTGATTTCAGCTCCGTCCTATCCTGCAGCCTTCTTCATATCGGCACCGAGGGGCTCCTCGGTTCAGACCATTACCACTGTATCAGCACCGACCATTCTGTCAGCTCAGACCTTAACCGCATCGGCTCCGAGATCTTCCTCGAAACTGAGGCCTTTATTACTGATTCCAGTTTTGTCGGTTCCAGTTTCAGAACCGACAACCACTTTGGCACCGATCCCTGTGTCGGTGCAGACAATGACATCGGCACCGATGACTTCCTCTGTGCAGACTATATTAGTCCAGTCTTTCTCTGCACCATTGTCCTGGGTGCAATCAGATGAGATAGGCACCGAGTCTGCCTCCTTTGTGGACAGGCCTGTTTCTCGCTCAGGCTCTGTGAGGTCCACTAGAAGTCTTTCTGAACATGATGTGTTGTGTCTTGTGGACCAGGCTTTCTTGGCCAGAGGTGGTATTCCACCCCCCAGGAACTATCCTTCCTTGGGAGGTGATCACCTTTCCCCAAAGACACCTTCTTATTCTCTTCCTTCATTGCCTTTGAAGTCCATGGATATAGTACAGTCTTCCCCTTCTTCGGTTCCCTTTATGGATTTCACTAAGGAACCACAGTTGCCTTCATGGCAGGAAAGTTTTGCTATGGCCCAGGATGTCAGCATAGCTTGCTGCTCCACAGCCATCAAGGGACTCCAAGTCGGCAGGCTGAGCCACTTAGGGGAGGAGTGCCCCCTGTCCTTGACATACACTCCTCTCTGGGTGGACCAGCCTTCCAACTGATGGAGAAGGCTTTTGTCACTGCTGGGGATACTGAACTGTCTATACCTCTGCCCTCCTCTGGTACACTGGTCTCACAAGTCACACCTAGCGGACACAAGGTGCAAGGGCATCAGGACATATTCCCTCAGGAATCCCCTTTTCCATTGTCTTCCCCAGCTTCTCCCACTGAGGAGGTCCACCTGAAAAGTTTGTGTAAGAGGAAGCACATGGACTCCACAGAGGAGTCTCTCACTGAAGACACAGATTTTGATGAGGGGGAAGGTTCCCCTCGGTCACCCTCTGAGGTATCCGTTGGTGTTATCCTTGAAATCCTGAAACAGAGAGGTGACTGGCAGTCCTCTAATCCAACCCCTGATGAATCTGTGTTCCTGCTGGCTTTTCAAGCCCGGCCCCCTACCTCCTGCGTTACTCCACCTGCCGATGAACTTGTCAAGTTCATCATGCAGCGTGCTTGGAATGCTCCTGATACTGTTGAAGCTATTCCCCAGAGGCCAGATAAGATCTTGTCCCCTCCTGCTTCAGATCCCCATTGGTCCAAAGGTCTTCCTGTAGATGCTTCGGTGGTGGCGGCCACAACAAAAAAGGATCTGGCAGAAGAAGAAAGCCAGACTGTCCATCCACCTAACAGAGAGTCCCGGGCCCTGGACAGAATAGGGAAGTGCACTTTTGCTTCAGCGACCTTTGCTATCAGGTCCCTGAATTATATGGCACATTTTACCAGGCTTTAAAGGGATCTGGTTTTTGAGCTCTCTGAAACGTTGGCTGGTGCAGTGTCTGATGAGATCCGTGACAAAGTGGCCTCTCAGCTGGCCACCATTGAGTCTATATCTAACTCCTCTATGCGATTGATATCTCACACATCAGAAGGAGCAGCTAGAGTGGCGGGTTCAGCTGCGGTCTTGAGATGACATGCCTGGATGCGCTTGTGCAACTTTGCAGAACCTTTTAACTCTTCCTTTCTTAATGCCCCATTGAGCCCTCCTCGTTGTTTGGGCCCAAAGTTAAAAGCACACTGACCAGATCTGAACAGGACGGTAAGACCCTTTCTGCCATAGGTGTCCGTTATTCTTCCCTTCAACGTGTTTTCTCCCGAAACCAAAAGAGTGGAAAGATATGGTTCAAAAAATCTCAGGGTCCTTTCCGTGGCACAGAGGCTGAGTTCTCCCTCAGAGGCAGAGGGGGAAACTCACAGGGAAGACGCTCCTTTTGGGTCAGAGGGGGACCGCGTAACCAGGGTTCCAGGGATTCTTTCCCTGGTCAATCCTACCAGCGCTCCTGGAGATTGGCCCAACTCCTTTCCTCTGGAGGTGGTTGGGGGACGTTTCTCCTTGTACCCTTCTGCCTGGCTAACCATTACCACCGATTCTTGGGTACAAAGGATCATAACCAGAGGTTATCATATCCACTTCGATCTTTGTCCCATCCCTTCAAACAATCTTCCCCACGTTCCACCCAGTCAAAGGGAAGAAGCAGTACTAGAGATAGAAAAGCTGCTAAGAAAAAGAGTCATCCAAATAGTCCCTCCAGACCAGATAGGATCCGGATTCTACTCAAGACTATTTTTGGTGCCAAAGAAAACCAGGGACTGGAGACCAGTTTTGGATCTCAGTGTTTTGAACAAGTTTGTGAGAGTACAAAAATTCCAGATGGTCACTATACAGTCTATCCTCAAGCATTTGGAAAAAGACAATTGGATGTGCTCTATAGATCTTCAAAATGCGTACTACCACATAAAGGTGGACAGGCCATCAAGAAGATTTCTGCGCTACCATGCAGGAGCTAGTCACTATCAGTTCAGAGTACTGCCCTTCAGACTCTCTACAGCCCCCAGAGTGCTCACAAAGTGCATGGCAGTCATCACAGCTCACTTGTGACTTCAAGGATTCCAGGTGTTTCCGCACCTAGATGACTGGCTCATTTCCGTTCCCACCAGACATCTACTGGAAAAAGCCTTGGCATACTCTCTCCTCACTGCTCAAAGGCTAGGCATAACCATAAACTGGCAGAAATCCAATCTCACCCCATCTCAGTCGACAGAATTCATAGGGGTTATCTTGGACACAAAAAACTGCAGAGCTGCTATTCCAGAGGAAAGAATTTTAAGGATAAAGCAACAACTAATTCCATTCCTTTCAAAGGAAAAATCCACAGCTCACTCTGTTCTACAGCTGTTGAGTTCTGTGGCAGCCTCCATCACCATTGTTCCCCTAGCCAGGTTTCACATGAGGTTTCTACAATGGCTACTGCTGACCCAATGGTATCCTTCTCAGCATCCTCTTTCAGCCATGATTCCAGTAACCCACAGATGCAAACAGGATTTAAATTGGTGGATGACACACAATCCCTCTCAATGGTCTCCCCCTTTTTCCCCCCAGCAACCCAAGGCCACAGTGACTACGGACGCCTCCCTGATGGGGTGGTGGGAGCTTATGTCAGGGACAGACAGTCCAAGGCATCTGGTCCCAACCGGAGGCCCATCTGCATATAAATGTTCTAGAGCTGAGGGTGGTGCTTCTGGCATTGCAAGCATTCCATCCCCTGCTGCCATCTGGGACAATTGCGATTCAATCAGAAAAACATGGTGGTAGTCTGGTACATCAACAATCAAGGTGAAACCAAATCTTACCCCCTTTGTTGAGAGGCCATGAGGATATGGCAATGGGCGATGGCTACCAACCATTTTCTTCTAGCAATGCACATTCCCGGGAGTTCCAACATGATAGCAGACAGACTCAGCAGGTGCATTCTGCAACCCCATGAGTGGTCCCTGAATCTCTTGATAGTGGTGGAAATCTTCCATCACTGGGGCCGTCCTTGCTGCGACCTCTTTGCATCCCCGGCCAACTACAAATGCAGCAACTACTTCGCCCTGATTCCCCCTCCTGGACAGTCACCCATGGATGCTCTAGTCCACAATTGACCCTTGGGTCTTCTCTAAGCATTTCCGCCCTTTCCTCTCATTCCCCAGTTTCTGAAGAAAGCCCGGCAGTTAAAGAGCAAGATAATCCTCATAGCACCATATTGGCCACGACAGATTTGGTTCCCATTCCTTTGGCCTCACCTACTAGATCGACCATGGATCCTCCATCCAATCCCGGAGTTGATCTGACACCCACAGAACCTGATTTATCCCAACCTGAACAGCCTGAAGCTAACGACTTGGCTACTCCAATTCCCTAGATTGCCAGGCAGAATGATCTTTCTTTACCAGTACATGATATTCTCATTGATTCTCATAAGTCCTCCACTAGAATTACTTATCTGAGCAAGTGGAAAAGATTTACCTGTTGGCTGAAAGATAAACAAGTAGACCCCTTTTCAGCACTACTGCCGATTATACTAGACTATCTGGCCAATCTGTTTCAATCGGGGCTATCGGCCTCTACCATTAGAGTTCATTTGGCTGCAATTTCTAATTTTCATGAGGGTGTCCAAGATTCCTCTCTTATGTCCCATAAATTGTGCAAGACCTTCATAAAAGGTGTGAATCATCTGAAGCCACCGTTTAGAGAACCTATTCAACCATGGGATTTATCATTAGTTCTACAAGCTCTGACAATGACACCTTTTAAAAAAGCCTCTTCTTGCGACCTCAAGTATTTGTCATGGAAAACCTTGTTTTTGGTTGATATTACTTCTGCCAGATGTATTTTTGAACTTCAAGCTTTATATGTATCAAGAGTCCATACTTGATTTTTCATAGAGATAGAGTGTCCCTGAGAACTAATCCGTCATTTCTGCCTAAAGTGATCTTTGAAATGTCCATTAATCAAGCCATTGAATTGCCAGTTTTCTTTCCCAACCATTCAAACAGAGGAGAGTATTGCCTACATACCCTTGATATACACAGGCAAATCCATTTTTACCTAAACAGGACTAAACCCTTTCGTAAATATGACCAGTTATTTTTGGCCTTTTCTGGACCTAGATTAGGATCGGCTGTTGCTAAGGTCACATTAGCTAGATGGTTGAAGGACTGTGTGACCTTTATTTACAAATAACGTTATATCTTGTTGCCCACTACCATGAAAGCTCATTCAACAAGGTCGGTGGCAACTTCTGCTGCCTTCCATGCCAGAGCTTCTTTACATGACATCTGTGCAGCTGCAACTTGGGCTATGCCTCATACCTTCATCAATCATTACAAATTGGAGTTGGCCTCCAGGGGAAGAGCATCTTTCGGTTCTCTGGTGCTCAGGAATGTCCTTCCAAGAGAGCCTCCCAGGAATAGAGGTAGCTGGGGACTCTGTCCCATACGTAAGGAATGAACGAGGATTAACAATATCAGATAAAGAAGTTATGTCTTACCATAATGTTCCATCTGTATTGTTGATCCTCGTTCAGTCATTACGACCCTCCCTCCTTCCCCCTCCTGTGGTTTCTAGTAGATCTCACCATCCAGTTCTCTTAGGTTATTTGACCAGAGGTAGCCTCTACCTTCTTTAACTTGCAAACTCAATCTGAGTTAACAGGGAGAGGGGAACTGTGGGTAAGAGTTTAGTTCGAGAGTTTGAAGCTGATGCGAGCTTGGAAAATGGCCAGCTCGGTTCTGAGCTCAGAACCGATACCCATACGTAATGACTGAATGAGGATCAACAATACAGATGAAACGTTATGGTAAGACATAACTTCTTTTTCTTATTATTAGATCCTTCCAAGCATGTTTATAGAGTCCAATAGACTTTAAATTATGAACCCCTTCTAGTTTCTTATTTGTTCTAAGTATATTTACATCCTTCCATACACACATATCAGTACTTCAAGCATGGGTAACAATGCCCATCCAGTGTTGCCAGAATACCACTCACTAGTTCATCTGGTTTGTTTCCAGGCTGTTCTTAAAATATCCAAACCAATATTTGTCCTGCTCCATTTTACCAGCCTATTCCATGCAGTGGCCACTCTGCCAGTGAACCACTCAACATTCCTTCCATTCCCACAGATATTTCCATGAAGGAAATCTGATGACTCTCTAGCACTTGCTGGCAAGCCCAAACACCCCTAGAATCAACTATCCCCATATGCCCAACACGTCCGAGCAAGCTCATCTCCCAGACCACTGCAAAGGGTACTGCACAAGACCAAGTGCTCTTAGTCTTTCACAATAACTCAGACTTCCACTCTTTAATGATAAGTATTCATTAAGTTCAAGTAGGGGAACAGAAACTTCTATGTTTGTATTATATGTTGCTTTGTTTGGGTTATATATAATGTAAATAGTAACCCATCTTGACCTACCTTTGTTTGTGAAGAATTATTGGACTCTTAGAACATTCTGAATAAATCATTACTCTTTCTCGGTTGTTTAAGGAACCCTCCTTTTTTTAAATAAAAACAGATGACAAGTGATGTACCATATCAGTTGATACTTTGAGAGATGTAGTTGTAAGAATTTTTTTTTTTTTGGGACAGCTATCTTGGAATCAGTTTTTTTGTTTCATCTTTCTAGCATCAGTCCAAGGATTTGTTTGTTTCTTTTATTCTTTTAAGAGTAGAGGCCATCCATTCCATTTCTTCTGGGATAGACACTATGTTGTTGTTTTTGATGAATATAGTAGCTTCTTGTAAGTCATTAAAGGTTCTCATCTCTGGCAAAATGTATTTTTATCTTGGCTGTAAAGGCCAGCTGTGTTTTAATGTTGTTTTGTTTCAACAGTTTTATTTTTCCTTTGTTCTAGTATTCTGGGAAAATTATTTTTGTCAAACCTTATCAGGCTTTGATTGTATTTTAAGGGTGATTTTCTCCAAGCAGATTTTAATATTAGTTCCTTGTCCAGAAATGAAAGGAAGTTTATAACTAAGGATCTAGGTGGAGTATTTGTTGAGTTAGAAGCAGGTTTCCTCAGTGCTCTATGCGCCCTTTCAATTCCAAATGAAAATTCCTCTTTCAAGTCTAAAAATTCAGGAATCCAGGTTAAGAATTAAATACTGTCTTCACCTTCAGTGTTTTCAGGCAGACCAAAGATCATTATGTTGTTTCTCCTTTCCCTGTTTTCTACGTCATCTATTTTGTTAAGCAGCCATGTATTCTGTTTAAGCAGAATTTGTTTTTAAATTCTTCCTCTTTGAGTCTCCCTTCAATGTCATTTAGAGAAGTCTCTATATTTGTTATTTTTCTATGGTGTTGCTGTAATAGTTCCTTAAGAGTATCAGTCTGTTTTTGAGAATTTAATTTGTGGTTTTCTAAGTCATTTTTAAAGCCATCCATTTTCAAAGATAGTTCCTGTAAGATAGATGTCATCAATTACAGTTCTTTTTTCAAAGCAGCATCTGGATGAGAATTCCTTGAGTTGTTCATATTCAGTGAATCAATATATCTCCATGTTACTTGACAGAAAAAAATTTGTATATCTCAACTAAAATTTATATTTATGTAGTTTAGTAGTTTATCTATAAGTGTCTGATGTTTTAAACTTGAAATTAATAACATTTTCCTATATTACTATTCTAGTTCATGGAGCTCTCAAAATTCACTGCTCTCAGTTGGCCATCTAGGCTTCACCCCCACAAGTTCAGAAAATTTCAACCATAAAAGGTCACTCAAACTTCTGTGATTACAATCCTCCAATATCAATCAATTAGTCAATGCACAATCTCTGCAGAAGAAAAAGTCATCTGAATAATTCCACATTAACAAGATTGGTAACTAATCAAGAGGTCACTGCTAGCAAACAACTTTATATTTCAGTGTTTCATCTAGAAATTTAGTGCCTGTTGCCCCTGAAGAAAAAAATGCCTATGTTACATACAAAAATGTTAAGCTGGCAATATTGCAGTGTAGGGAATGGATAGCAAACTGATAACAGGTCCATAGTTACTAGGCATTTCATCCAAAGGAGGACATAATCAGGATTGCAGCACTCCACCCCCCTTAAAGTACACCACAGTATCAGCAATCCATCTACATGCTGTGGGAGTAGAACCCACAGCCTTTTGCATCAAAAGCAAGCATACAACCTGTTGTGGTATTAACAGTGACTTTGAAGTGGGTAACACAATAGTGATACCATTTGCTAAACAAAACAGCTGCACATTGGAATCGGACTTAGCATGAGTAGCAGTAAACTTATCTTCCCTTAAAGCTCACAGTTCCTTTAAAATTTACTTGAACCTCAATTCCTTGAAAATACACCTGAAGCTCAATTCCTTGAAAAAAACACCTGAAACTCAGTTTCTTGAAAAATGCATCTGAAACGCAGTTCATTAAATTCATTCATTCTTTCGAATGCATCTTGGTTGAACTTAGGCTGAAAATGCAAAATATTGAAGCGGCTAGTGAATTCTTTCCCTGGGAAAGATTTCGCTTGGCCGCTTCTGTACTTTGCCATTTTAGGCACTATAGTGCAGTCTCATAGCTGGTATATTTAAGTAGGGGGGTGTAGGGAGTGCAGCCCCCACATCGGGCGATGTGGGGGGGGTGAAGCCCCCCACTTAATGTAATGTTTGAAATTGTTTTTTTTTTTTTTTTTTTTGTTGGAAGAGCGATTTTTTTCCCTTGGAAAAAAAATTGCTGTTCTGACACTTCGACATTGAAAGCTTTCGCTTACATAGGGTCGATTAATCACTGTTCACTTTTTTAAGCATTCGGTGATCTAATATAGATCCAGGTAAACATACCATTATGCAATGTTTTGTGACAAAGAAACAGATCATACCACTCTTTCAAAGGCACATATATGCCTTGCAGCCATAAGATTTGCTGCCATAAGATGAAGAAATGCCTTCAAATACATACTATCTCATATTTGTAGTAAAACATCTCCTGTGGCATGTGCAGTCTAGGCAATATCATGTAGCTTCTACGGTCACATAAGTAGGAGTTTAAAATCTGCAGTGACTGAATAGTGTTAGTGTTTTAGTATACTGCTAGTCATGAACTATATCCAACATAGCTGTAGTGTATACAATTACTGTGGGAGGGGGGTTCTCCATCAGGCCTTCAAATATCTTCTGCCTCATAGCTGTGATAAGACTTTACCTGTGGCACAGTTAGTTAATACACAGTTCATTTGAATGTGGACTTACATTGGTTGCTGTTTAACTTTATCAAAGAACAGCCTAATTTGACTGTACCGACTTCACATATACAATATTGCATCACTTTATTTCTATCCAGTTTTATTTTGAAGAAAGATCTCTCAATGCATTGGGAATTTCATGCCAGTCAAATTGGTGCTCTGTGATTCCTGTAGTGAGAGTGCTCCTGTGTTGTACACAGTTAAAATTGAGATGACCTGTTGATTTTCTCTTAGTATTCTTGATCATCATGGCAGAACATTAGATCATCTACCACACAAATTCATCCAAGTCCCCCAGTCTATCTCACATTCTTTTTATACATCTCCAAAAATCACAAGCAAACACATTGCACCTCTGCTAGAAGAGATTCCCCTAGACACTAATGCTGATCCAGATAACCTTTACATTTGGTTTCTGTACCACTGTAGAATGTTCATAGTCACCATATTAAAACACATCTACAATCTTAGCATCACAACCAACACCATGGCCTCCATCTTGAAATAAGGCCTTGTCAGACCAGTATCAAAAAATCATAAACCCTCCTCAGCCTCCCAATTAATTTCCGTCACTATACTTCCTACCCTTAGTAAAATCCTTGAAAAAATCATTTACAAACAATCTCACCACTAACCATGAAAAATACCACTTACTTTCCTAGATGCAGCATGGCTTTTGGACAGGTAGAAATACCATGATTGCTCTTCTGACACTCACTGATCACATCCTCAGTAACATAGATAAAGGCAACCTCATTGGGGCAGTATTTATTGACCTTGATCAGACCTTTTACCTGGTTCAGCACTCCATGCAATTATTCCACTTACAAGATATTTGTGTTGGCTCTTAATCTACCTAATGTTTCAAAGATTTCCTGACCAAACAAACTTTTCAAAGTTAAACTTGGGTCTTCCTTATCAAATGCAGCCTTAGTCTTTCAAGGGTTCCTCTGGGATCATTTTTCACACCAATACTATTTATCATTTTTATAAATAACCTTCATCTTGGCCTACCTCATCTAGAACTCTTCCTTTATGCCGATGACATGGCTATCTGTAGATTAACCCTTCTCACAAAATCATCCAAAATCAACTTAAACCTGACATTTTACAACTAAACAATTGGCTTTGTCCTAAAAAACCTAATTTTTAAACATAAAAAGCAATTCTACGGCATTTTTCATAAAGAAAAGACAGACTAACATCACCTGACATATTTATATCAAAGACCTAAATGACAATCTAAGTGAATACAACACATCACTTAAATTTGTCTTTTCATTTGAATTGTCCAGTCCTTCAACTTCTAAAACAACATTCAGAAAGTCAGATCCAAAATCAACTACCTCAAATTATGGACCCGAAAGATATCACATTTCCTGTCACAACCTGCCGTAGGAAAAGGTGCCCTGCTTGAACAATTAGAATATGGCCTGCCCTACTCACCACTGCCTTACAAAACACACTTCCACCTTATAATCCCTTTATAATAAAATCTGCAAATTCATCACCAACTCCCCCTGCATGAATGCCCTGTAACACGGATTGGAAAAGGCAAATTGGCTACCGTTTAAGTCAGAGACAGCATTCTTCTTAGCTGCCTTTTCTTAAAACTCCTATGCTAATACACAACATCCCCTTAATATGAGAATAAATACATCCTACCCATACTATAAACTAAGAAACCAATCCGTTAGTAGCCTAGTCTCATAACTCCATCTACTAAGCCTCATTACACAGACCACATTTCTAGTCTCATAACTCCATCTACTAAACCTCATTATATAGACTATATATCCCTACTCTAACTCCATCTACTAAACCTCATTATACAGACCACATCCCTCCTCTCATAACTCCATCTACTAAAGCTCATTACACAGAACCACATCCCTACTTTCATAACTCCATCTACTAAACCTCATTACATAGATGACATCCCTACTCTCATAACTCCATCAACAAAAACTCATTACACAGACCACATCCCTACTCTCATAACTCTGGCTACTAAACCTCATCACACAGACCACATTCCATCTACTAAACCTCATTACACAGACCACATCCCTACTCTCATACTTCTGTCCACCAAACCTCATTACACAGTCCACATTCCTACTCCCATAACTCTGTCTACTAAACCTCATTACACAGACCTCATCCCTACTCTCTTAATTCCATCTATTACACCTCATTACACAGACCACATCCCTACTCTCTTAACTCCATCTATTACACCTTATTACACAGACCACATCCCTACTCTCATAACTCTATCTGCTAAACGTCATAGCAAAGACCTCATCCCTACTTTCATAATTCCATCTACTAAACCTCATTACAAAGACCACATCTCTACTCTCATAACTCCATTTACTAAACCTCATTACATAGACCACATCCCTACACTCATAACTCCATTTGTTAAACCTCATTACACAGACACATCCCTACTCTCATAATCTACTGAACTTCATTACACAGACCTCATCCCTACTCTCATAATTCATCTACTAAATATCATTAAACACACCACATCCATGCTCTCATAACTCCATTTATTAAATGTCACTGCATAAACCACATCCCTACTCTTGTACCACCATCTGCTTAATCTCATTACATGGACCACATCCCTAGTCTCCTAACTCCATTTACTAAACCTCATTACATAGACCACATCCCTACTCTCATAACTCTATCTACTAAACCTCATTACACAGACAACATCCTTATTCTCATCACTTCATCTATTAAACATCATTATACAGATCACATCCCTACTGTCATAACTCCATCTACTAAACCTCATTACACAGACTACATGCCTATTCTCATAACTCCATCTACTAAACCTCATTACACAGACCTCATCCCTACTCTCGTACCTCCATCTGCTAAATCTCATTACACAGGCCACATTCCTACTCTCATAACTTCATCTACTAAATCTCATTACACAGACCACATCTCTATACTCAAAACTCCATCTACTAAACCTCATTACACAGACCACATCCCTACTCTCAAAACTCCATCTACTAAACTTCATTTCACAGACCACATCCCTACTCTCATAACTTCATGTACTAAACCTCATTATATGGACCACATCCATACTCTCAGAACTCCATCTACTAAACCTCAATAACAGACGAGATCCCTACTCTCATACCTGTATCTACTAAACCTCATTACACAGACCACATCTTCTCTGTTATTGCCCATAATCTGTCATGGTCATTGCCAACTGATGTTCCTGAAATTAGAGACTGCTTACAATTCAGACCTCAGTTCAAGCAATACCAAAGTGAACAACGTAAGTGTACATGTCAGAACACAGGCCGTGTCTCCTATCTCCCGTGGTTACACTATTACATTCATCCCAGAAAATCATTGCTGCTTAATTTCCTAACCCCTCCAGCATATAAACTAATTTACACTTGTTCCAAATCTGCCCTATCCATTCTCTATTATAAATATCTAATATTAAATTTTCCTTTTCATTTTGTATTGTAGCTCTTAGTATTCTACAATTTCCTCTCTCTTTGTTGCTAAAATTTCCCTCCATACTTTAATATACAATGGCTGTTCTTTTGGCTGGATCACATTTAACTCACATATAACACCTGTAGTATGGACTGCATATTCCACATCCTTTATCTTTTTATACTGTCTTGCAAATATGCATGTTTATTTTTACATCTGTTTTATATTATGTTATATTACTGTATAATTTAGTCACACCTTTACTCTTACTTTACTGTTGCTGCTATATAGATAACACAGGCTAAAACTGTAAATAGTCAAATTTGATTAGTGTCTACCCCAGTAAACAAAATTATTCTATATATACACACAGATACATGCACACACACACACACACACACACACACGCGCGCACGCGCGCGCACGCACGCACACATGCACACACACACACACACACACACACACACACACACACACACACACACACACACACGCATGCATACATACAGAGAGGTATATAGGGTGAAATGGTTTAAAACAGTGGTTGGTTAAATGGCAGTATTTATTTTAAGATGTCAGTGAGTTGGCATTTGTTGAAGTAAAATAAAAACATATAAATTCAGAAATTTCTTCAACATCTGTGTATAGCTACATACTATATTTCAGAGCATGCTCTTGAATGTTTATGGTAAGGTTATAGAGTTAGTCATTATAATATAGGGACCATGGGTATGCAGGTGGCTTGCTTCCTAGTTAAAAATCTTGCTATGTGTTACAGTTGTTATTTGGGTAGTCCATTATATGTTTTTTATATTTAAGTGGCATTTAGCTGGATACCATAGTATAGGTAATATCATAGGCTGATTTTGAATAGGTTTGTCAGGTGTGTCTTGCTGTTGCTGGAAACTGTTATCCACCTGTGAAAATGCAATAGGGCAAGCCTTTTTGACTGTTGATTGCTACTTATATGATAGGGTGATGTCCAGTAAAACACAGATCTTTGGATAACTGATGTGACATTCCTTTCAAAGGGAAATAAGTTTTGGCAGGTTTGTACTATGCTCAGCTATATTAATGTTTGGAAAACAAAGGTAATCTAGAAAGCTTGAGTCAGGTCTGGGGTACCACCTGTGACTTATTGGGTGATAGGACTAACAAGAAATAGAGTACAAAGGATTAGTCCAGATAAAATCACTTTAACTAGCAGATCTAGGAGGTATCTCTCTCTAACACCCTGCCAGTGGCAGGAATAAAGAGACCTTGTTGAAGTTTCAAGTAGTTTATTTAGTTAAGTAGGCAGCTGGATAAGTGTTCCACACTCTGTTTCTATATTAATGTTTTTGGAGCTAGAGAGAATATCCTTGTTTTTTATAGTGCAGAATGATCCAGGGAGACCTCAGTCATGCTCACATAATACTGCTTCTAGGAGGTCATACTCTTATTTGCTGGGTCTATATCAGTCCATTGAAAAGGCTGAATATCGAATACCAAATGTTCGAACTGTAAAGTTCGAACACTGATTATCACAAAGCCGCGGAACACCAAATTCTTTCCCAGGGAAAGAATTTGGTGGTCCATTTCTGTGGCTTCGCAGTTAACAGGACTGTGGTGGGAAGTTACAGGTCGGGTTCAGGTAAGTGTGAAATTGTGTAGACATTAGGGTTAGGGAACAGGTTAGGTGAGTTAGGGTTAGGGCGCGGGTGAGTTGGGTGTGCGATAGTGAAAGCCTTTAGGGTTAGGGTGGTATAGGTGAGTTAGGGTTAAGATGCAGATCAGGTGAGTACGCGATAGTGATGGACCTTAGGGTTAAGGTTTGGGTTAAGGTAAGTGGATAGGTAGTAGTGTATATACGGTTTACTGTAGGGTTAGATGTAGGATTTTGAGTGTATGTATGTTGATTGATGTTTTTTTTGGTGTGCTTGTGTTGTGTGTGTGTTTCTTGGAAAAGAGTTTTTTTTCCCTGAGAAAAAAATCACTGTTCTAAGACTTCGATGTTTGTTCAGTTCATGGTTTGAAGTTCGAACATATGGTGTTCAAACTTTAGATGTTTCGATGAACTGATATAGACCTTTATTTGTTGACATCACTCAGACAATAATTTTTGAGATATTAGGCATAGGCCTTTCATTATGTCCATCCCAAAATGCCTTCTAAGCTTGCAATATCCCCTATTGACATACTTGTTCACATTGCCCAGCTGTTTTTTTCATGGTTCCAGTCTTAACTAAGGTCTAGGGCCACAAGAGCCACCTGTCTCACCTTCCTTTAATGAGAGGTGAGCAGGCATAAACTCATCATTTTGCCTTTCTTCCCACCAGCTCCTGCAGGTGTCTGGACAGCATAAATGAATGCATATTGGCTGGATCATTGTTAGGACTTCATCTTTCTATGTTAAGGTAACAATTTTGCTCTGCAAGACCTGCAGAATATGTCACATAATATTGAATTAGAAAGTGTTTGCAAATATTGGCATTGTGTGCTATCAGCCCTTGGCATGCTAAACATTTTGCAGAGAACAGTGTTCTGAAATGGTGCTTGCT